>NW_026967588.1:0-67500 GCF_028390025.1 Pseudophryne corroboree | reverse complement strand
CAGCGACTAGTGGTGATTCGTCGACACCACACAGGTGTGGAAAGATAGCGTATAGACACATACAGAGCAGTACCATGGTTCCAGACTCCATAGCGACAAGGATTCTGGTGGTGGCAGTGTAGTACCTGCCCATTACGCAGTGGGTGGAGTCAGTAATAGGCGGTTACTAATGGTAATTGGGAATCCCCTAATTGGCCAGATCCCGTGTGACCTAAACATCCATTCTGTGACTGGAGCAGGACGCAAGGCAGGGTGAGGGCTTTCGTACAGAACCATCCAGTCACAGAAATTGCTGGCATAGCGGTGGGATAATCCTAGGTGGCTTTTCGGTCACCTGATTGGAGAAGCCGAGTTAGGAGAGGAGTAACTGCACTGCAGGAGAACGCACAAGATGGCGGTCTTCAGTGGAATGTCAAAGGACGATCTGGAGATCGTGTATCAGGAGAAGGGTGTGGATATCCCTTTCAATGTGTCCAGAAGCATCATGAGGGCGGCACTCGTGAGCTTGGCGGAGTCCCGCTGGGCGGAGGTAGAGTACTAAGGGCGTTGGCATTGAAGAGGGCGGCCTACCAGTGGACCTTTGTACAGAACCGGTGAGACCCACAAGCCCCAGCCTCTCTATTAGCAGCAGCCATGTTTCATACCTAGCAGGGCCGGAGGTCCAACGTCCCAGGTGGGGCGACACGGATACCTTAGCAGATCGGCTAGTGGAATTTGGAGAAAGGGCAACGGAGCAAGAGTGCTTGATCATCACCTCACTTCCCAATATCACTGCCGGGTTCCGGTGACTGTGCGCAGCCTGTTCTGCCCCCAGCAGTAGCGGAAGAGCCAGTGCTCCCACCTGAGGCAAAAGTGCCTCCAAGTCAGCTATCCGGAGCGTGCAGGAAAGACTGGGCACACTTAGCTCCAGAATACAGCCCGTGGCTTCAGCTGCGTCACTAGGCTGCGGCAGTGAACGGTGCCCGGACTGAGCGGAGTGAGCGGCTTTAGGGCAGGAGAAGTGGGGGACTTAATAGATTGTTTCTTGCCTCCAGTGGTGGCCGACAGCTATCAGGTAGGGTAGATAAGAAGCCACGTAGTAATAAAAGCTCCAGAAAGCATGTCTGGATGGACTCAGGCCCCTCTTATTTATTATTTTATATACTAACAGGGGTGACAGGTGTGGTACATCCCTGCAAAGGCAGATCCAATCTCTTTCTCATCAGACTCTGCTGTCTTCCCTGCAATCTCACTCAGATGTTCACTGCTGCCAGTAGCACACGTATGAGAAACAGAAGTATGGCGGCAGCTGTATAGATCCTGATATGTAATTCTCTATATCATACTTACTGTACACACATCATCCTTATTACTATTGAGAGAATAGAGGTAAGACACTGATGATGGGGGGTGTAAAAGTGGATTATAACCTGGAAGATGATGATGATTACAGGGTATTATATGGTGTATTGCATGTAAGTTACCTTGTTCCACACGTACTCTGCTGTAGCAATATACCTTATATAAGGGTGAGTAACACATGTACAGGCTTACCAGCATATGAGCACACACATAAAGGAATGCTACCTTACCAATGCTTCCAGGAGTAACGTTAGGAGACATTTCTCTGATCCATCAGCTCATATGACTGATGTTATTGTTCATCTAGAATCTCCAATTCATACGATGTGTTCCCCATCCATTGTTTTACATTGGTGCTGACATAGGACTTAGCGAGTGACTACATCTCCATTCATTTATACTTCATGGTTAGTTACAAGTACAAGAGAGAGAGATATCTAAGTCTTATTATAATATTACATTTGTTATTGTGTGTTCTCATTTTTGTATTTCCATAATGTATTTTATTTCCAGCAGATGGACACACAAGCAGGAATATCTCAGAAGGACGTCTAATGTTATCCCCGGATTGTGACATAAAAGATGACAGTAGACAGGATTCTCCAGGAAATAATCCCATTACCCCAATTATACATCCAGCTCTATCATCTGATCCCCCTGATCCTGGGAAATGTTCTCCTGATCACTCTGATATTGGAGCATTTGTTACAGCTCTGAGAGTAGATACAGTGTTTCCCTGTTCTATAGATGCCAAATGTTTTACACAGAACACAAAGCTTATTACCCATCAGCCAGCTAAGGCAGCTGAGAGGCAATTTCCATGTTCTGAGTGTGGAAAATGTTTTACATATAAATCATATCTTGTTAGACATCAGAGACGTCACACAGGTGAGAGGCCATTTCCATGTTCTGAGTGTGGAAAATGTTTTACATACAAATCAGCTCTTGTTAGACATCAGAGAAGTCACACAGGTGAGAGGCCATTTCCATGTTCTGACTGTGGAAAATGTTTTGCACGGAAATCACATCTTGTTACACATCAGCAAAGTCACACAGGTGAGAAGCCATTTCCATGTTCTGAGTGTGGGAAATGTTTTGGTCGGAAATCACAACTTGTTATACATCAGAGAACTCACACAGGTGAGGGGCCATTTCCATGTTCTGACTGTGGAAAATGTTTTACTTGGAAATCATGTCTTGTTAGACATCAGCAAAGTCACACAGGTGAGAAGCCATTTCCATGTTCTGAGTGTGGGAAATGTTTTGGCCGGAAATCACAACTTGTTATACATCAGAGAACTCACACAGGTGAGAGGCTATTTCCATGTTCTGACTGTGGAAAATGTTTTACTTGGAGATCAAGTCTTGTTACACATCAGCAAAGTCACACAGGTGAGAAGCCATTTCCATGTTCTGAGTGTGGGAAATGTTTTGCCCGGAAATCACATCTTGTTATACATCAGAGAAGTCACACAGGGGAGAAGCCATTTCTATGTTCTGAGTGTGGGAAATGTTTTGCAGTCAAACCAGAGCTTGTTAGACATCAGAGAAGTCACACAGGTGAGAAGCCGTTTCCATGTTCTGAGTGTGGGAAATGTTTTGCAGACAAACCAGGGCTTGTTGGACATCAGAGAAGTCACACAGGTGAGAAGCCATTTTCTTGCTCTGAGTGTGAGAAATGTTTTTCACGGAAATCACATCTTGTTGATCATCAGCGAAGTCACACAGGTGAGAAGCCATTTCCATGTCCTGAGTGTGGGAAATGTTTTGCAGACAAATTACATCTTGTTAGCCATCAGAGAAGTCACACAGGTGAGAAGCCATTTTCTTGCTCTGAGTGTGAGAAATGTTTTGCCCAGAAATCACAACTTGTTAGACATCAGCTAAGTCACACAGGTGAGAGGCCATTTCCATGTTCTGAGTGTGGGAAATGTTTTGCCCTGAAATCAGATCTTGTTAAACATCAGAGAAGTCACACAGGTGAGAAGCCATATTCTTGCTCTGAGTGTGGGAAATGTTTTACACAGAACTCATATCTTGTTATACATCACAGAAGTCACACAGGTGAGAAGCCATTTCCATGTTCTGAGTGTGGGAAATGTTTTGGCCGGAAATCACAACTTGTTATACATCAGAGAACTCACACAGGTGAGAGGCTATTTCCATGTTCTGACTGTGGGAAATGTTTTAGACAGAAATCACATCTTGTTACACACCAGAGAAATCACACAGGTGAGAAGCCATTTTAATCTTCTGGAGTATACTTATTATTGCCATGCGTTGTTCTTCAAGGTTCTTATCCTATGTCCTGTGCTTTTTGCAATATACATGCAACCACTGGGTGAAATAATCAGCTGTCATGCCCTCATCTACCACTGCCTACAGATGGTCTGTCTTTTGTTCTGGGTACTGAGAACCCAGTACCAATCCTAAATGTCTAGCTGAGCTCCAGGTGTGGGTGTTGCCAGCGGGCTGTGACTTAATCCAGGTGAAACAGGTCCTTATGCTAGCTCACCAACAAAGGACAGGGCTACAGCTCAGCTTTGTTACCAACCAGACTTACGCTTGGGGGTTCAGGTTTACATAATGCTGATCCTGTGCAGAATCTTGGTGTCCTGGATGGTAGAGTGACACTTAGACATCAGGTATCTGCCACAATCAGATCCTCATCTGAGGAACATAGTCAGACTCCAGCACTTATTTCCCTCAGAAGATCTACCTACAGTCATACATGCACTTTTATCATCACACATAGACTACTGCAATGTCCTCTACCTGGGTCTCCCAGCAAAAGAATTGCACCGCTTGTAGCTTGTAGAGAATGCAGCAGCCAGGCTGTTACCTAACCAGCCCGTTCCTGCCACATAACACCCATTCTCTACTCCCTTCACCGGCTGCCTGTAAGATGGTGACTCTGGGCCTAATTCAGGTTGGACTACAGTGTGTGATCCAAACGGAATTATTGAGAAAAACTTGCGGACGCATGCGCAGCGCCCGTCCTGCGTATGCACCTGCATTCTCTACAGGGGGCTGTAGGAAATGTGATTGCTTCTTGTTAAACAGGCAGAGGCGGTCACGGGGTGGGGGGTAAAGCTCCATTTCCAGTGAGAAGATGGAGCGTTACAAGTGCGGTGTTGCGAGAAAGGGAGGCGGACAAACGGTCATGTTCACTGTGGCTGCATGGCATCACACGCAGCCATCGCAATCTAGAAGAACGCGGTGGGGATCCTGCAGGCACAGCTAAGCTGGCAGGATGCTTCACTAGTTTCTAAGATGAAGCAGAAATTGTGGAGCGATCGCAATTTCTGCTTCATAAAGGGGGGAGGCGCCGGTCAGCATACTAGGCTGCCTCGCCCTGCGATGGGCGGCCCCCAGCACGCTAGAAAAAGGATTGCTAATTAGCAGCATCTGCTATCCTTACTGACTTACTGTAGGCCCCTATTACATAATCTTACTGACTCTCCCAGCCCTACATGACCAGGGTCAATGTACCAGAAGCAGCTTCTGCCTCCTTACTGACTTACTGTAGGCCCCTATTACACAATCTTACTGACTCTCCCAGCCCTACATGACCAGGATCCATTTACCAGAAGCAGCTTCTGCCTCCTTACTGACTTACTGTAGGCCCCTATTACACAATCTTACTGACTCTCCCAGCCCTACATGACCAGGGTCCATGTACCAGAAGCAGCTTCTGCCTCCTTACTGACTTACTGTAGGCCCCTATTACATAATCTTACTGACTCTCCCAGCCCTACATGACCAGGGTCCATGTGCCAGAAGCAGCTTCTGCCTCCTTACTGACTTACTGTAGGCCCCTATTACACAATCTTACTGACTCTTCCAGCCCTACATGACCAGGGTCCATGTACCAGAAGCAGCTTCTGCCTCCTTACTGACTTACTGTAGGCCCCTATTACACAATCTTACTGAATCTCCCAGCCCTACATGACCAGGGTCCATGTACCAGAAGCAGCTTCTGCCTCCTTACTGACTTACTGTAGGCCCCTATTACACAATCTTACTGACTCTCCCAGCCCTACATGACCAGGGTCCATGTACCAGAAGCAGCTTCTGCTTCCTTACTGACTTACTGTAGGCCCCTATTACATAATCTTACTGACTCTCCCAGCCCTACATGACCAGGGTCCATGTACCAGAAGCAGCTTCTGCCTCCTTACTGACTTACTGTAGGCCCCTATTACATAATCTTACTGACTCTCCCAGCCCTACATGACCAGGGTCCATGTACCAGAAGCAGCTTCTGCCTCCTTACTGACTTACTGTAGACCCCTATTACACAATCTTACTGACTCTCCCAGCCCTACATGACCAGGGTCCATGTACCAGAAGCAGCTTCTGCCTCCTTACTGACTTACTGTAGGCCCCTATTACATAATCTTACTGACTCTCCCAGCCCTACATGACCGGGGTCCATGTACCAGAAGCAGCTTCTGCCTCCTTACTGACTTACTGTAGGCCCCTATTACATAATCTTACTGACTCTCCCAGCCCTACATGACCGGGGTCCATGTACCAGAAGCTGCTTCTGCCTCCTTACTGACTTACTGTAGGCCCCTATTACATAATCTTACTGACTCTCCCAGCCCTACATGACCAGGGTCCATGTACCAGAAGCAGCTTCTGCCTCCTTACTGACTTACTGTAGGCCCCTATTACATAATCTTACTGACTCTCCCAGCCCTACATGACCAGGGTCCATGTACCAGAAGCAGCTTCTGCCTCCTTACTGACTTACTGTAGGCCCCTATTACATAATCTTACTGACTCTCCCAGCCCTACATGACCAGGGTCCATGTACCAGAAGCAGCTTCTGCCTCCTTACTGACTTACTGTAGGCCCCTATTACATAATCTTACTGACTCTCCCAGCCCTACATGACCGGGGTCCATGTACCAGAAGCAGCTTCTGCCTCCTTACTGACTTACTGTAGGCCCCTATTACATAATCTTACTGACTCTCCCAGCCCTACATGACCGGGGTCCATGTACCAGAAGCTGCTTCTGCCTCCTTACTGACTTACTGTAGGCCCCTATTACATAATCTTACTGACTCTCCCAGCTCTACATGACCAGGGTCCATGTACCAGAAGCAGCTTCTGCCTCCTTACTGACTTACTGTAGGCCCCTATTACACAATCTTACTGACTCTCCCAGCCCTACATGACCAGGGTCCATGTACCAGAAGCAGCTTCTGCCTCCTTACTGACTTACTGTAGGCCCCTATTACATAATCTTACTGACTCTCCCAGCCCTACATGACCAGGGTCCATGTACCAGAAGCAGCTTCTGCCTCCTTACTGACTTACTGTAGGCCCCTATTACATAATCTTACTGACTCTCCCAGCCCTACATGACCAGGGTCCATGTACCAGAAGCAGCTTCTGCCTCCTTACTGACTTACTGTAGGCCCCTATTACATAATCTTACTGACTCTCCCAGCCCTACATGACCAGGGTCCATGTACCAGAAGCAGCTTCTGCCTCCTTACTGACTTACTGTAGGCACCTATTACATAATCTTACTGACTCTCCCAGCCCTACATGACCAGGGTCCATGTACCAGAAGCAGCTTCTGTCTCCTTACTGACTTACTGTAGGCCCCTATTACATAATCTTACTGACTCTCCCAGCCCTACATGACCAGGGTCCATGTACCAGAAGCAGCTTCTGCCTCCTTACTGACTTACTGTAGGGCCCTATTACATAATCTTACTGACTCTCCCAGCCCTACATGACCAGGGTCCATGTACCAGAAGCAGCTTCTGCCTCCTTACTGACTTACTGTAGGCACCTATTACATAATCTTACTGACTCTCCCAGCCCTACATGACCAGGGTCCATGTACCAGAAACAGCTTCTGCCTCCTTACTGACTTACTGTAGGCCCCTATTACATAATCTTACTGACTCTCCCAGCCCTACATGACCAGGGTCCATGTACCAGAAGCAGCTTCTGCCTCCTTACTGACTTACTGTAGTTCCCTATTACAGAATCTTACTGACTCTCCCAGCCCTACATGACCAGGGTCCATGTACCAGAAGCAGCTTCTGCCTCCGTACTGACTTACTGTAGGCCCCTATTACATAATCTTACTGACTCTCCCAGCCCTACATGACCAGGGTCCATGTACCAGAAGCAGCTTCTGCCTCCGTACTGACTTACTGTAGGCCCCTATTACATAATCTTACTGACTCTCCCAGCCCTACATGACCAGGGTCCATGTACCAGAAGCAGCTTCTGCCTCCTTACTGACTTACTGTAGTCCCCTATTACATAATCTTACTGACTCTCCCAGCCCTACATGACCAGGGTCCATGTACCAGAAGCAGCTTCTGCCTCCTTACTGACTTACTGTAGGCCCCTATTACATAATCTTACTGACTCTCCCAGCCCTACATGACCAGGGTCCATGTACCAGAAGCAGCTTCTGCCTCCGTACTGACTTACTGTAGGCCCCTATTACATAATCTTACTGACTCTCCCAGCCCTACATGACCAGGGTCCATGTACCAGAAGCAGCTTCTGCCTCTGTACTGCCCTGGTTACTTCCATCTGTTGATGAAGGACTGTTAGTACCATGGAGGGAGACAGGTGGGTGGCAGTAGTGGTGGGGAGATGGTGGATGGCAGTAGGGGGGGACAGGGTGGGTGGCAGTAATGGGGGGGAGATGTTGGTGGGAGACGGGGCGGGTGGCAGGTGTGGGGGGAGACAGGGCGTTGGCCGTAGTGGGGGAACACAGGGCAGATGGCAGTAGTGGGGGGAGACAGGGCAGATGGCCGCAGTGCAGTACCAGGGAATGCTGGAGGCAGTAAAGAGGTGTATGGGTCCTGCACAGAATCAGCTGATAATTAGACTTAATGATGATTATGCTTCCTTATTTATAATTAATCCCTTGTATGTGTTACTGTTATTTGCTGTGTCAGCCTTTATGTGTGTTCTGTGTAATAATCCTGAAAGTAGTGCTGCTACCGATCTCATATCATTTGTAGTAACTTGGAAAAGATGAGATATGAGGTGCACTCTGGAAGCTTATAGGGGGTTACTCAGAGATGACCGCAGGTGTGATATCACGCAGCCCCTGGAAAATGGTCCCGGCCCGCCCGCATTCGCCCCTCAGGGATGCCGCCACAATGTGTGTGTCTGCGCGGCCGCTGCGCATGTGCATTTCGCCACCACAAGCAAACTGCTGAGTAAAGTATTTTTTAAGTTTAAAATATAGACAAAAATATGTGAATTAAAGATATGAAATAAAGTAGTTTAAAATCAAAAGATTTCCGGTGTGATTTTGGCTGTGTCCGATTTTGACAAATCATTTGAATAGTGGGATGATATTACGGGAGGGAAGGGGGGGTCTCTTTCTGTGTAAAGAAAGTTTTATTTGTTAGTTTTAAATTAATTATGTCTGTTCAAATGTTGTTTTTTAACTTGTAGGTGAATTAGGGTTGTTGTATTTGGAAAAATAAACTTACCTGACCCTTGCCTGGAGATGTCCATGTATGAAGGTATGGGAGATACCTGCTGCAGTCCCTTCTACTTACATTTGGGAGGTCCGGTTGTTTTGAGGGAATTAGTAGCAAATAGTAAATGATACATTTGCTCCATAACGTCTCGCTGACACTCTGATTCTACACAAAATGACATTTGCATTAACAACCATTAATTAAACAAGAAAAACACTTTTTAAAAAAAACTTTATATATATATATATATATATAAAAAAATAGAAGAAAATCACCAATTCTGGTCTGGATTCAGTGACTCTATCATGAGAACAAGTGTCTTTTTAGCAAGGACTATGCCAACAGTAACCAGGCGTATCCCACAGAATATCAGTGCTGCCACCATACATTGGGTATAGAAGATAAAGGGCAGATTTCTGAACAGTGCTTTTATAAGGAACATAAGAAGTGCATAGATCACAATGATCAGAAGTCCAGGACAATGAGGTCAAGAATCCAACACTGGTACTAATTACATATTTACATATTCATCACAGATAACGAAATGCATACCAACACGTTCAACAAACCAGTGGACGTCCGTAGCTTCATACTAACCTCCAGCTGCCACCACCCAAACTGGTTGAACAGTATCCCAGTAGGCCAATTCAAAAGACTCAGGAGGAACTGCTCCAGAGTCAGCGATTATGAGACACAAGGACAAGAACTAAGTTTAAAATTTAGAGAGAAACAGTACGATACAGAAAAGGTACAGACAGCATATACCATGGGTAAGGGAAATGATAGACCTCCCCCCTACAATACAAAAAGAGACCAGAACAGAAAACAGACAAAGAGATCCCTTTCATAACACAATACACAAAACAAGCAAATCAGATTAAAAAGATCATAAAAAAACATTGGCCGATACTTCAAGATGACACACTAGCAGATATCATACCTCCAAAACCAAAAGTAGTGTTCCTGAAAGCACCAGACATTAAGAAGAAGCTGGTACACAGCCACGTACCACCAAAACACAAACTACTATAGATGGAACACATAAGAAGGGGACTTCTACCACTAAGGGACCTGCATGGGCTGCAACACAACAAAAGCTAGAAGCACCACACCTACCCAAACAGTAATGTCTGTTTCACATTCCACAACATGTAACACACAGGACAACTTACCATGCCACAGCAAGGGCATCATATATATGTTAGAATGTCCCTGTCCGCAACAATACATAGGAAGGTGTTAGGGTCTCCTGCCCTGTGCTGCCACGTCGTCATGGCAACCGGGAGACAAGTGCTAGTGGAGTAACCTGAGCGCAGCTGATACTCCGGTTCGGGTCTTTTGCTGTGCAGTGGTTATAGGCTCTGTGCACGGCAGGGGATCCGGTGCTGGTTTTTGTGCTCACAGTCTGTGAGGTCTGAGTGGGGCGTGGACAGCACCTGCTTTATAAGGCCTCTTTTCAGGGTAAGCAGATGCTGCTGAATCTTTGTTGGTTAGTCAGTTCATGAAAGTTAGCCAGTACTGTGTAGCTTTGTATTTGTTTGTTGCTTACTGCAAATAGGCCTGGGGATTTGGTATTACACTCTGCCAATCCAGACCTAGCAGTAAGACTGGAGTCAGTCGTTTAGCTTGCTGGGGTTCTGTTACTACTCTGTGAACTTAGCAAGTTTGCGGCTGTATTCTAAGACTTGCCTGTCTAATCCTGTCTCACTGTGCTAGGTGTCAGGGGTCAGTTTAGTGGCAGTAAGCTAAAACCTGTGCACTGCAAGTGAGAATTAGGATTGTGGAGACTCTCCTTGTGTCTATCATTCCATCTCTGACCAAGGAGTTTACTGCCACACCCGTTGGTAACCCTTTAGGGTTTTGCTGTTGCCCTTAGCAACAGCATTTCGGGTTCTCTACGTATTAAAACACAACATCTTGCTTTTTCCATCTGAGCAGTTCTAATACAAGGGAGATACCCAGTTCCTTAGCCTCTGGGCTTCTCTGTTCACTTTGTGTGTATTTTGTTACCCTATCACCTTCTGTGTACGTTATGTCATATTCCCCAGTTTGTCTGTGAGTCCATTTGTTTTGCATAACAGTTCAAACACCAGTACATTCCTGCAGACACTGGAGTGCATAACAGTTCTGACACCAGTACTTTCCTGCAGGCACTGGTGTGCATAACATATTCAGCAGCCTAATACTCCTGTTGAAATTTTGTGGGAATATGGAGCATACCCCTCAAAATACGTTGCAACAGGTGGTCGATCAGGTGCAGGTCCTGACTCGACAATTTAATGATTTGTCCATTAAAATGCACACCTCCCAGGCTGCTGGCGGAGCTCCCGCAGCAGCAGCACCTGCAGGGGTTAAGGAGCCGAAAGTAAATCTCCCGGATCGTTTTTCTGGAGATCGCTCGCAGTTCTTTTGTTTCAAGGAGAGCTGCAAGCTATACTTCTGGCTTAGGCCTCAGTCTTCTGGGTCGGAGATTCAGCGGGTGGGCATAGTGATTTCCTTGCTACAAGGAGACCCACAGGTCTGGGCATATGGGTTGCAGCCTGACTGTCCGTCGCTTAAAAGTGTTGATGCTTTTTTTACGGCACTGGGCATGTTGTATGATGACCCTGACAAGACGGCCTCAGCCGAGGCTCAGATTTCGATCCTTAAGCAAGGGCGAAGGCCAGTTGAGGTTTACTGTACGGAGTTTCGGAGGTTGGCCCATGATACCCAGTGGAATGACCCAGCCCTGAGACACCAGTACCGAAGAGGTCTTTCTAACCAGATAAAGGACCAACTGGTATAATATCCCTTGCCTGATAGCTTGGATCAGCTCATGCAGTTATCCATCCGGGTGGATAGACGGCTGAGAGAGCGTAGGCTTGAAAGGGAGACTGAGATTTCCTTCCTTCCCAAGGGAACCTCAGACTCTGAGGAATTTTCTGAGGAGCTTATGCAGATCGGGGCTACCCGCCTCTCCTCGCGTGAGAAGACGCGGAGGAGACAGCAGGGGTTGTGTTTGTACTGTGGGAATAAAGGTCATGTAGTAGTATCATGCCCAGAAAAGCCGGAAAACTTCAGGGCCTGAGGGTGATGGGAAATATCCTGTCAGGCCAGAAGTCAGAATTTCCCAAGAAGACTTTTATCATTCCGGTGACCTTGAATATCCTCGGTCAAACTGTCAAGACTGAGGCCTTTGTGGACAGTGGGGCCGACGGGGTTTTTATGGACCGCCAATTCGCCCTGAAACACTCTGTTCCCTTAGTACCCTTGGCATCGGAAATTGAGATTTGTGGGTTAAACGGGGAACCATTATCCCAAGGTAAAATTACCTCTTGCACTAGCCAGATTTCTTTGTTTATTGGAGCCACACACTCTGAAAAATTGTCCTTTTATGTGACTGTCTGTACTTTTGCCCCATTGGTGTTGGGGTTACCCTGGTTAAGGGCCCACAATCCTCAATTTGACTGGGTCTCTGGGGAGATTCTTAGTTGGGGTACTGATTGTTTCAGGAGTTGCTTGAGCCTTCCAGTCAGGCTCTCGCAGCTAAGTTTGCCAGGATTGCCAGGGTGTTATGCAGATTTTGCGGACGTGTTCTCCAAAAAAGTCGCAGAGGTACTACCTCCCCATCGCCCCTATGACTGTGCCATTGATATGTTGCCAAATGCTAAGCTTCCCAAGAGCAGGTTGTACTCCCTGTCACGTGCTGAGACTCAGGCTATGGCAGAGTACATTCAGGAGAACTTGGCTAAGGGATTTATCAGACCTTCACAGTCTCCAGTTGGGTCGGGGTTCTTCTTCGTGGGTAAAAAGGACGGTTCGTTGCGACCCTGCATCGACTTCAGGGAATTGAACCGTATCACGATTAAAAACTCATACCCACTGCCTCTCATTTCGGTCTTGTTTGACCAGCTTCGTACTGCCACCATTTTTTCTAAGATTGACCTACGCGGTGCGTACAATCTAATCCGAATAAGAGAGGGGGATGAATGGAAGACTGCCTTTAATACCCACTCAGGGCATTATGAATATTTGGTGATGCCTTTTGGGCTCTGTAATGCCCCGGCAGTCTTCCAGGATTTCATGAATGATGTGCTCAGGGAATATTTGGATAGATTCTTAGTTGTATACTTAGATGACATCCTAATCTTCTCCCATTCCCTGGAGGAACATCGGAAGCATGTACGCTTAGTCCTCCAGAAACTCAGAGACCACCGGCTTGGGGCGAAGCTGGAGAAGTGCGAATTTGAAGTTCAGCAAATCGCATTTCTAGGATATATTATCTCCCCAGAAGGTTTCCAAATGGAGGGTTCCAAGGTACAGGCAGTCCTGGATTGGGTGCAGCCCACTAGTTTGAAGGTGCTTCAGCGTTTCCTGGGCTTTGCGAATTTTTATAGACGATTTATCGCTGGATTTTCGTCTATAGTGGCGCCCTTGGTGGCACTCACTAAGAAAGGGGCGGATGTTGCTCACTGGTCTTGTGAGGCATTTGTTTCGGCCAAGGTGCTGCGACACCCAGATCCAGAGCGTCCTTTTGTGGTGGAGGTGGATGCCTCTGAGATGGGTATTGGGGCAGTGCTTTCTCAGATGGGAGTGTCTGATAATCGCCTTCATCCCTGTGCTTACTTTTCCCGTAAATTTTCGCCTGCCGAGATGAATTATGACGTGGGTAACCGGGAATTGTTGGCTATTAAGGATGCACTCGAGGAGTGGAGACACTGGCTTGAGGGGGCTAAGTTTGTGGTCTCAATTCTCACTGACCATAAGAATCTGGCATATTTAGAGTCAGCGAAGCGTCTCAATGCCAGGCAGGCACGATGGGCTTTGTTTTTTGCTCGCTTTCATTTTTTTACAACATATCGCCCTGGGTCAAAAAACATCAAGGCTGATGCGCTCTCGCAGAGTTTTGCTCCAATCCAGGAGACCACCGAGGAGCCGTTGCCCATTGTTTTCCCATCATGTATTAAAGTGGGCATTACCCAGGACCTCTCATCATTAGTCCTTAGAGCACAGGAGCAGGCTCCTCCAGACCTTCTGGTAGGTCTTTTGTTTGTGCCTCCTAGGTTAAGACAGCGAGTGTTCCTGGAATTCCATGCCAAGAAGTCGGCAGGTCACCCGGGTATTGCCAGAACTCGGGAGTTGCTATCTAGGGCGGTGTGGTGGCCCTCGGTGGCTAAGGATGTGGATCAGTGGGTTCGGGCATGTGACATCTGTGCCCGAAATAAGACTCCTAGAGGGGTTCCTGTTGGCCCATTACATCCACTCTCTATCCCATCTAAGGCATGGACCCACATTTCAATGGATTTTGTGGTGGACTTGCCCAAATCCTCGGGGATGACAGCCATCTGGGTTGTCGTTGACAGGTTTTCGAAGATGGCGCACTTCGTTCCACTGGTTGGGCTGCCATCAGCCAGACGCCTGTCTGAATTATTTATGCTGCATGTTGTGCGTCTCCACGGGTTGCCACTTGATGTGGTCTCTGACCGCGGATCCCAGTTTGTGGCCAAATTCTGGAGGGCATTTTGTTCCGATCTCCAGATTTCTGTCAGCTTGTCGTCAGGCTACCATCCGCAGTCTAATGGGCAGACTGAAAGGGTGAACCAGTCCTTGGAGCAGTTCCTCAGGTGTTATGTCTCCAAGTGTCAGACTGACTGGGTTGCTCATCTGTCCATGGCGGAGTTTGCCTATAACAACGCGGCTCACTCTGCTACAGGGATCTCTCCCTTCCTTTGTGTGTATGGGCATCATCCTAAGGCCAATTTTTTTGACCCCCTGGACTCCACGCCTGGTGGTTCCTCTGTGGTTTCGGTCCTTAGAGGTATTTGGCGGAAAGTGAAGAAAGCCCTTGTGTCTGTGTCATTAGTGACCAAAAGGGTTTTTGATAAGCGGAAAAGACCCTGCAGCTTCAAATTAGGAGACTTCGTCTGGTTGTCTACCAAGAATTTGAAGTTGAGACAGCCATCTCATAAGTTAGGGCCCCGGTTCATCGGCCCTTATAAGATCACCAGGGTTATCAATCCGGTGGCATTTCAGTTAGATCTGCCCCGTTCTTTGGGTATCAATAAAACATTTCATTGTTCCCTTCTAAAACGGGCGATTAGTAATCCTTCTTCCAGTGGAAGACCTTCCCCTCTTCTGATACGTGGCCAGAGGGAGTTTGTTGTTGAAAGGATTCTTGACTCCAAGGTGGTTCGGGGTCGGCTGTCATTTTTGGTGCACTGGAAGGGGTATGGCCCGGAGGAGCGGTCGTGGGTGCGCAGTTGTGATCTTCATGCCCCCAGACTGATACGCTCTTTCTTCTCGCAGTTCCCCGATAAACCCGGTGGTAGGGGTTCTTTGACCCCTCGTCAGAGGGGGGGTACTGTTAGGGTCTCCTGCCCTGTGCTGCCACGTCGTCATGGCAACCGGGAGACGAGTGCTAGTGGAGTAACCTGAGCGCAGCTGATACTCCGGTTCGGGTCTTTTGCTGTGCAGTGGTTATAGGCTCTGTGCACGGCAGGGGATTGTTGCTTACTGCAAATAGGCCTGGGGATTTGGTATTACACTCTGCCAATCCAGACCTAGCAGTAAGACTGGAGTCAGTCGTTTAGCTTGCTGGGGTTCTGTTACTACTCTGTGAACTTAGCAAGTTTGCGGCTGTATTCTAAGACTTGCCTGTCTAATCCTGTCTCACTGTGCTAGGTGTCAGGGGTCAGTTTAGTGGCAGTAAGCTAAAACCTGTGCACTGCAAGTGAGAATTAGGATTGTGGAGACTCTCCTTGTGTCTATCATTCCATCTCTGACCAAGGAGTTTACTGCCACACCCGTTGGTAACCCTTTAGGGTTTTGCTGTTGCCCTTAGCAACAGCATTTCGGGTTCTCTACGTATTAAAACACAACATCTTGATTTTTCCATCTGAGCAGTTCTAATACAAGGGAGATACCCAGTTCCTTAGCCTCTGGGCTTCTCTGTTCACTTTGTGTGTATTTTGTTACCCTATCACCTTCTGTGTACGTTATGTCATATTCCCCAGTTTGTCTGTGAGTCCATTTGTTTTGCATAACAGTTCAAACACCAGTACATTCCTGCAGACACTGGAGTGCATAACAGTTCTGACACCAGTACTTTCCTGCAGGCACTGGTGTGCATAACAGAAGGACTATACAGCCACTCAAAATGAGAATAAATGAACACATACGGAATATAAAAAAAAGGTTTGGAAGAACATCCACTTTCCTTACATTACAAAGAACATCATGAATCAAATCCCAAACTACTCAAGGTCACAGGACTGAAGGAGGTTAAGAAAACCTGGAGAGGGGGTGACTACATACACACCATCAACAGGGAGGACCTGCGTATGATAATCCACATGGTGACCCAAACACCCAAAGGCCTCAACCAGGACAATGAAGTACGATCCATAATTTGTATATGAAGATAATATCTTTACATCCTGGGATCAAACACTCTCTAAGCCCACTAGTATCCCAGTAACTATATATATAACACCCAGGTAACATCTTTCTGATAGGAATAATACATTATACAGAATACAGGCACAAGATGAGACTATTTTATTCCATTCACACTTATTGGAGGAACATAATATAGTCTTCTGTTACATAGTCACATGCAATGTTCAACCCAGACTGCAAGAACAGCGGGGATTTATGTGTAACATGTGACATCTAGTAGCAAACAGATTAAGTCATTTACTTGTATCAAGAAATGTTACTTTTATCAAGAAATCTACAACATTAGACACCGAGGGGCGATAGCGCAGGGAGGATAATAAACCAACCTTATCCCAAGTGTTATCTCACGCACCTCAACAAGAGATTTGTCATTTGTGAATGAGGTAGTATCAAGAACCAGACGCTTGTAGATCTTCTTTTGATCCTCCTTCATCAGTCACATTTCCACCATGATGTAATTGCCAAACGATTGCTCCAAGTCCGGGGGCCTATTAAGAACCTCCTCGGCGAGAGTAAAAAAAACTGTTGTGAGCTGGGCGGGGCAGAAGTGGGTTTCCGGATGACCTCCGCTGTTTCGGGGGTCATGGCTGTGGGGTTGGGTCGTCCACTTCAGTTGTCTCGCTCATGGAAGGCTTCACTTCCAGCTCCGGTGTAATATCCAGCAATATAAAGCAAAAATTAACTCCATGTAAAAATGTGTGGGTACAATACAATAAAAATGTGTATGTACTTACCAGATCCAGAATCTCCGATGCCTCCTCTTCCACAAGAGTGGGAGAATCCGGATCCAGATTACACTGTGACCTTATCCTTGTCTCTTGCTCCAAAGTGGTTTTCATGAGGTCATAATACCACAGCGTTGGCTTGTAAACCTCATCCGTCCCGTCTCCTGAACATTGTGAATACATGTACTTCTTGTAATCCTACAAAAACACTGTTAGCTGTTCCTGGCTCTACTGTATCTGATCATCTGGTCATATGCCCGATTCCTCTGTGTCCTCTTGGCATAGTCCACGCTTATTACACACCACAGGCACTCGTTCTCGTGATACAATTCAATTAATCCAGACTAGAATTTGCGATATTTCTCTGCTGATATATTTGTGGGAAAAATATTACACACAAGTTAACTACAAAGTACTAGTGTAATGTACACACCTGTGTCATACAACCTGTATAGTAACGCACTGTTAGGATCTCCTGCTCTGTGCTGCCACATCGCCATGGCAACCGGGAGGCAAGTGTTAGCGAAGTAACCTGAGCGCAGCTGATACTCCGGTCCGGGTTTTTACTGTGCAGTGGTTACAGGCTCTGCACGGCAGGGAATCCGCGCTGGTTTTGTGCTCACAGTCTGTGAGGTCTGAGTGGGGCGTGGACAGCACCTGCTATATAAACCATCTTCTCAGGCTAGGCAGGTGCTGCTGAATCTTTGTTTGTTAGTCAGTTCCAGAGAGTTCGCTAGTGCTGTGTTACTTTGTATTTACTTGTTGCTTACTACAAATAGGCCTTGGGATTCGGTACATCATTCTGCCAATCCGGACCTAGCAGTAAGACTGGAGTCAGTTGTTTAACCTGCTGGGGTTCTTTTGCTATTCTGTGATCCCAGCAGATTTGCGGCTGTACTCTCAGACCTGCCTGCCTCTCTCACTGTGCAGGGCGTCCAGGTGTCAGTTTAGTGGCAGTAAGCTGAACCTGTGCCCTGCAAGTGGGGGTTAGGATTGTGGATACTGTCCTTGTGTCTATACTTCTATCTCTGACCAAGGAGTTTATTTCCACACCCGTTGGTAACCCTTTAGGGTTCCTTCTGTTGCTCTTAGCAACATCATTTCGGGTGCTCCACATGTTAAATCACTACATCTCGCCTCATTGTCCGCTCTATTCCATCTGAGCATTCCTGACACTAGGGAGACACCCAATTCCTGAGCATTCAAGCTTCTTTGTTCACTTTGTGTTTATTAGTTATTCCATCACCTTCTGTGTATGTTATGTTATACTCCCATGTCTGTCTGTGAGTTCGTTTGCTTTGCATCCCTCTCTGTTCATACACCGGTATACTCCTGTCAGCACTGGTGTGCTTAACACGCACAAACAGCATGAGCTTCCAGCTGAAAAATAGAAACTTATCTCCAGCACCGTTACACATTATTACACATCATAATGCCCAATATACATTATTACACACCGTTATGCACATTACACATTATTACACACTGTTATGCCCATTACACATTATTACACACTGTATTGCCCATTACACATTATTACACACCGTTATGCCCATTACACATTATTACACACCGTTATGCCCATTACACATTATCACACACCGTTATGCCCATTACACATTATTACACACTGTATTGCCCATTACACATTATTACACACTGTAATGCCCATTACACATTATTGCACACTGTAATGTCCATTACACATTATTACACATCTATTATTACACACTGTAATGCCCATTACACAATATTACACACCGTAATGCCCATTACACATTATTACACACCGTAATGCTTATTACACATTATTACACACCGTAATGCCCATTACACATTATTACACAGCGTGATGCCCATTACACATTATTGCACACCGTAATGCCCATTACACATTATTACACAGCGTAATGTTTATTACACATTATTATTAGATATGAGCGGGTTTGGATCCCTGAGAACTGAACCCCCCGAACTTCACGCTCTGAGCCTGGATCCGAGTCTGGCTCGGGACTTCCAGCCAAACTTGGAAACCAGAATGAGGCAAAACATCATCATCCCACTGTCAGATTCCCGCGGGATTTGGATTCCATATAAACATCCACATGTCTCTGCCATTTTCACCACAGACTTGGAGAGTGAGGGAGACAGACCTCTGTCTCTCTCTGTGGGTGGTGGCATTGGGTGGGGTCAGTGTGTGCTCTGTAGGGGTGCTGCTGCCGTCACTGTGGTGTACCTGTGCTGTGTTAGGGGTGCTGTCCTGTCACTGGTGTTTCATGTGCTGCAGCTGTACATGGGTGTTGCTGTCCTGGCTGTCACTGTGTTGTACAGGGTGCAGGGGCACTGTCCTCCTGTATGCTGGAAAATATAGGGGCGCTGCTGGCCCAGTATGTTATAAAAATTCAGAGGTGCAGTTGTTAAAAATTAAAAGCACACTGCTGTATGCTGTAAAATATAGGGTTGTTGCTGTTCAAGTAACAATACACTGGCTCTCTATACTGTAAGTATACAGGGGTGCTATAAAAATAAAGGGGCACTGTTCTGTGTGTTGTAATAAAGGTGTGCTGTCTTGTAAAATGGAGAACAACAATTTGGAGGAGAAAATAGTGGAAGATCAGGAACCACTTCCAGTTCCTAGTAATAGTGCTGAAGCTGCTGCTGCCACCAGTCATGACATTGACGATTTCATTCCATCAACGTCGTCTGCTAAGGCCGATGCCCAATGTCATAGAGGGTGTGTAAAATCCAAGAAGCAAAAATAAATAATCAGAAAAAAAAGAAATTATCTGACGAGAAACATAAAATTGGCAATATGCCAATCACGACACGAAGTGGCAAGGTAAGGCTAAGGCCTTGGCCTATGTTCATGACTGGTGGCTCATCTTCTCATGAGGATGGAAGCCCTCCTCTCTCTTGAAAAATGTAAAAAATGAAGCTTGTTAAAGCACAGGAAAATACAACTGTGCGTTCAGAGATATCACAAATCCCCAAGGAGAGTCCAAGTGTGTCCGCGGTTGTGATGTCTAGGACTGAACTTCCCAAGACTATATGGAAAGAGGAGGCTCCTACAACCATTTGCACGCCCCCTGCAAGTGCTGGGAAGAGCACTGCCAGTCCAGTTGCTGATATTGAGATTGAGGATAACACTGTAGACGTACACCAGGATGAGGAGGATGTAGGTGTAGGTGGCTCTGAAGAGGACCTAGACCAACCGAAGGTGTAGGTGCTGGAGTAAGGTGAAAACAGGGAGGACGATGAAAGTTCAGTTTCATATATTTATTTCAGGAGAATAATTCCAATAATGAGTTAAATGACAATCATGAGTCACCGAATGTAAACTGATGTACTGCAATGAATGGTATAATAATAAGTAGGAACAGTATTATAGATGCATAGAAGAAATGTTCATACAACTGAATTCAAACAGGCTTGAGAATGAATGAAGAATTGGCCAAATGAAGCAATGATTGGTCCCAAACTGTAAGGAGTGTTAACTGGATATTGTAGACATAAATGAACAACTGTAGAGACTTGTACTGAAGCTTAAAGGTTAAACTGGAAGGCTGTGAAGAATTGTCCTTGAATGAAGCAACAATGATGATACAATACTGAAAAGAATACTTGCAGGCTGTGAAGATAATACTTGAAGCACTGTGAAGCTGCAGCAGACGACAATGGTGAAGAATGAGTTAAACTGGATGATGAGAGAACTAGGATCAGGATTAGGTAGAAACTTCCACAGACTGTATGAGTGATGCAGGCAGTCACGGAACAAACAGGGAAACTTCTCACAGGACTCCGGGAATCCACTTGTTGCCACTTGGAGAGCGATTTACTGACAGCACAGCAGGGAGCTGGTGGATCTCTTGTGGTGAAGGCTGCAGGCAGACCCCTGGGAGCAGAGGCGATATCAGGACCACTGGAACCACACAGGATATCACAGAGAGAGCACAGAGCTAGGGCATAGAGTACATACAACAAAGCACTGGCTCAGAGTAACATAATCCCAGCCTACTTAAAGGCAGCACAAGCACATGATTAGCTAACACTTACCCACAGGTGTTTCACAAGTGCTCATAGGTACTCATTTGGTCTCCAACATGGCCACCTCCTATACTGCAGACACACAGTGGAGCATTCGGTCCCCGCACTCCCAGCTCCCAGAACCTACATCAGCTCTGCTGCTGACCACACCGCATCCCCACACAGCCACACAACACTGGGAGCAACCGTGCCGGCAACGGACAGACCCCAGAACCCACAGTGGTGAATGATCGGTTCGTGACAGGAGGAAGTTGACGATGAGGATTCTGAGGGTGATGTGGTTTGTTTGAATAAGGCACCAGTGGAAACAGTTGTTGTCCGTGGGATGAGAAAACCCATTATCATACCTGGGCAAAATACCAAAAAGCCACCTCTTCGGTGTGGAATAATTTCTCCACAAATACGGAAAACAGGTGTCATGCCAAGTGTTGCCTTTGTCAATCCGTAATAAGTAGGGGCAAGTATTTTAACCACCTAGGAACACCCGTATACATCACCTGCAGCACATTCATCAGAAGTCACTGTCAAGTTCAGAAACTTTGGGTAAGAGCATAAGTAGTCCACTGACCCCTAAATCCCTTCTTCCTGTTGTACCCAAGCTCCTGCAAGCCACATCACCAACTCACTCAACGTCAATTTCCTCCTTAGTCAGGAACGTCAGTGTTTCTGCAGGCCATGTCATTGGGATGACTGACGAGTCCTCTCCTAATCGGGATTCTTACAGAGGATCCTTGGGTGGTACGCCTACTGCTGCCGCTGCTGCTGGGAGTCGATCGTCATCCCAGAGGGGAAGTCGAAGGACCACTTGTACTGCTTCAACTAAGCAATTGACTGTCCAACAGTCCTTTGCAAGGAAGATTAAATATGACAGCAATCACCCTGTTATAAAGCAGATAACTCAGGTCATAACAACTATGTTGGTGGTAGACATGCATCCAGTATCCGCCATTAGTGAAGTGGGATTTAGACAGCTGATGACATTCTGTGTCCCCTGTACCAAATCCTGTCTAGATTCCACTTCACTAGGCAAGCGATTCCCGGACTGTACAGGGACATTAAGAAAAGTGTCCTCAGTGTCCTTAAAAATGAGGTTGCATGGTGGCTTGTGGCCTGAACTGAAAGGAAGTGTCCCAGGGGAGCTCCTGCTGAAAAAGCCCTCTTGGACCCCTTTACGTTGAAGCCGGGGCCTAAATTTGGGAGCCCTCCGCCCGCCCTCCGACGACCGCCAGGCGCCGCACAACGCTTTTCGACCTACCCCACTGCAGACATCCTACCTGGGAGCCTTTACTGAGCAAACGAGGTGGCGGTGGGAGCCCCTGGAGCCGTGGTGTGCTGGCTGAGCCGGGCCGAGCCGCGGGGATCCGGTGGCGGCGGCCATTTTGGTTGTGGCGAAGTGTGAAGTGCGGGCGCAGCGCTCGTACGAGCGGCCTGTTAGTGGCCTGTGCTTGCCGGAGGGACCTTGCTGGAGTCAGTGGGGGCATGGGCTGGCCTCTGATCCTGCTGATCGTTGACAGAGGTAGACGGTGCAGGGACTCCTGGAGCTGACGGCGGCCATCTTGGAGGTGGCAGGGCAGGCTCCTTTGAATTGTGCTGCTCCTGAGGTGCTTGCTGGATAGCAGGCTCTATATTACAGTGAGACACTGCATCATCCCTTGAGCTCTCTGCAGATAACCACCTGCAAGCACTGCACTGAGGCTTCCTACCCCATATTTCTCTCTTTTTGCATGTACAGTGCATTCTCTCAGATTTAACCCTCAAAGCCCCCTGCTGTTAACTCTTATATTGCACCTCACCTACTCCCGACACGGTGTGTAGTGATTCAGGACGCTCTCCTGTGGATTCCTTTCTTAGTTTTAACGAAATGTTGGGACCTAGGTCCTTTCGAAAGATGTGAAAACACAAATGCCTGACCACCCCCCTACCCAATTCAACTGATGAGCACGTAACACCCTGGCAGACCTTTATTGTAATCTATCCCTAAGCTGGCACTTCTATTTCACCAGATATTATGAGCAGAGCGAACACCCTAGCAAAGAAAACAGGAGCCTCGCAAGATATTTCACACTTTTTGCGCCAGGAAAAAACGGCTGAAAATTTGTCTCTGTCTTTGCTATTGTCCTCCCCTAACATGGATCCGAAAGATTCCCCCTTAACCAAAGAGGATATTCAATCCTTTCAGAGTATGATATTGGACCTTAAAAATTCCTTCACCACCGCTCTCCAATCAGCGATCGGTGAGTTGAAGACCGACTTGGCGGCCTTGGACTCTCGCACCAGCTCACTGGAATCACGGGTGGAAAACCAACGGGAATTCCACAAACAAGTGGGCGAGGACATGAGCTACCTATCTGGCGAGTTGGAATTCCTTAAAGATAAAGTTGAGGATAGAGAAAATCGCGAGAGGCGGAATAACTTACGCATTCGCAATGTCCCTGAATCCATTTCGGCCTCCGAACTGGAACCATACCTCAAACGATTGTTTCTGTATTTAGTCCCATCGCTCTCGGAATCTGCCATCCTGATAGAGAGAGCCCACCGCGCCCTGCGGCCTAAACCAAGGGAGTCTGATCCTCCCCGTGATGTTATTCTTCGGTTTTTGTCATTCAAGACTAAGAACAGCATTACCACGGCATGCAGGAATTCGACTTCAACTCTATTCGAAGAATCACGGATCCAGATTTACCAGGATTTGTCACCAGTGACTATTGCTAAACGGCGTGACCTACGTTCTGTTACCTCTACACTGCGCGACAATGGTTACAAGTATCGTTGGGGTTTTCCTTTTCGTCTGATTGTGGAGATTGATGGCAAAGCTCATATCGTCCGCTCCCCTGAAGACGGAGACAAACTACAACTGTTTCCTACTACTACTTCTCAGAAGTGAAGACCCTTCTGTTTCAATTTATGTTTACATTTGAGTTTTGATACCGTATAGTTTAACTAATCTTTTTCATATTCTTACTCAAGTGTTGTGCTGCCTCCATTTTAGATGCTGTTTCAGATATGACTGCTCCTTTACTTAACTTCTGCACAGTTCTTATTGGCTGGATATATGTACTTCTTGTGTTGTTGTTCTTTTATCTTGCAGTCCTGACCGGTGGACCGGATACACTGCCCTATAAATGGGCCTTAAGATTGATCCCTGCCCCGATACCCAGGGACCTGTCTCTAGTTACCGGTCAGCTCAGCGACAATGCCATTGCTCTGATATTATTACTACTTTGATACTGTCTTATGTCTAATATCTGGTTATCTTTTTTTTTCATCTGGTTCTCTCTGTATTGGACTGTCCTGCCTCTACTATAGGTTCCTCTATGGTGCTGGACGGCCCATTCTCTCTATTTACGATTAGTTTTGGGTGGGGGGTGTCAGTGCCTTGGCTTGACACTTCCTCCCCCAGTCTCTAGGGATTAGAGCTATACCTAAGAATATAGGGCTAATACCCTCCTCTATTTCATTGCATTTGTATCCCACCAGTGAGCTCTTTCCTTTTTTTTTAGAGCTCAATCTTAATAGTCGGGTATCCTGCCTTTGGGATACTACGTCTACTTTTTTGTCTTTTCTTTCTCGCCTCCTTATCTAGGTTCTTGTTATAGTTCGTATGTACAATGATATACCTGCATTTATAGATAGTTAGATCTATATATCTTATATAGTTGTTTGTGTATAGGATTAAACACTTCTATTATTTTTTCTTTTTCTTCTCTCTTTTTTTTCTTTTTTCTTCTCTCTCTCACCTATTTTAGCAGAGTTCGGGGCCCCATCAGTTTCCTGTGGATTGCCCCCTTCTCTCTCTTTAGCCATGCCGCTAACATGTCTGTCCATCAATGTAAAGGGGCTGAATACACCCCAGAAACGTTCTCATCTCCACAGATCTCTCAAAACTTTGAAAGGTGACGTGATTTTTCTACAGGAGACACATTTGAAATCAGCCTCCCATCCCTCACTGATGTCTAAACGATTTCCCATGGCCTGGTACACCAATAATGCAGCGAAAAGAAATGGGGTTGCTATTTTAATCAGAGGATCCGTTACTTTCCAGTTCCTAGACTGTAAATGCAACACTGAAGGCCGTTATGTAATGGTGAGAGGTAAAATTGGACACCAGGAGGTTACATTGGCTAATCTATACTCTCCAAATACGGCCCAATCCAAATTTTTTCGCAAGTTCTTCCAAGACCTCTACTCATATAGACGGGGTAAGACACTTGTTGGTGGAGATTTCAATATGGCTCTCACATATATGGATAATTCCGGCCCCTTGCGCAGTGGACGAACCCCACACTCTTCTGTACTACACAGAGGCATGGCCGAGGCTGGTCTGTTTGATGTCTGGCGCTTTCTTAATCCGACCACTAGGGACTACACTTTTTACTCCAATCTGCATGTTGAGTATTCTCACATTGATATGTTCCTAAGCTGTGCACCTCTCTCCCAGACGGCACGCGCTTCCTCGATAGTCCCGCTTACTTGGACTGACCACGCGGCTTTGGCTGCGACTTTTGATATATTTGATATCCCTGACGGTAGACCGACATGGAGACTTAACGAAACCCTATTGAAGATCCCTAAATTTCAGGACCTAATTAAAACTAGGATCAGGAATATTTCGATGTCAATGTAGATGGCGAATGCGGTTTAGCCACAATATGGGAGGCCCATACGGCGGTGATTAGAGGATCCATAATCCAATTTGCGTCCCGCCGTAGGAGAAATCAGGAAACGCAAATTGCTTTATTAACCGACACCATTGCAAAACTAGATAGGGAACACAAACGCACACATTCTAAGAAAATACTAGCCGACCTTTCTTTTGGCTTAGAACATTGAGCGCTCACTTCGCTGGGCTAATCAATCATCTTACGACAAAAGCAACAAGGCTCATACTTTGTTGGCTAAACGCCTACGTGCCAAAAAGCTAATCAAGCCATTCATACTATTAGAGAACCCTTGGGTAGCGCTACCTACGACCCTAAGAAAATAATGGTATTTTCTCTGATTATTACAGAGCACTCTATAATCTTGACCCCCCGACTCTGCTCCCAATGCTGATATTTCTGCTGAAGAACTCGAAGCAGCACTGAAAACCCAAAAACCTTCTAAGGCTCATGGCCCAGACGGCTACCCGATGGTGCATTACAAAACTTCCGCTCCTCAGCTTATCCCTCATATGGTCTCTTTATTTAATAAGATAATGCAGGGCACCCTTTTTCACACTGATTCCACGACCTCTCGTATTATAGTTATTCCGAAACCCGAAAAGGACCCCTCATATTGCTCAAATTATAGAGCCATCTCTTTGATAAATACCGAGCTCAAGCTTTT
Source organism: Pseudophryne corroboree (assembly GCF_028390025.1). Lineage (NCBI taxonomy): Eukaryota > Metazoa > Chordata > Amphibia > Anura > Myobatrachidae > Pseudophryne > Pseudophryne corroboree. The sequence continues at coordinate 41,146 of NW_026967588.1, read as the reverse complement.
TGCCAAAGTACTGGCATCTCGCCTGAATACTGTGTTGACGTCATTAATAGACCCTGATCAAGTGGGATTTATTCCCGGCCGCCAGGCCTCAGATAACACCAGACGTATTGTTAACTTAATTCACCAAATTAACGCAACGAAAACACCAGCGATTGCTCTGGCGCTTGACGCCGAGAAGGCGTTTGATCGCATCTCTTGGCCTTTTTGGTTTTCTACATTATCTATGTTTGGTCTTCATGGTCATTTCATCACTGCAGTAGCGATCCTTTATTCTAACCCCTCATCTGTGGTCCTGACTAATGGATTAAGCTCACCCCGCTTTAGTTTAAAGAACGAAACCCGCCAGGGATGCCCTCTCTCACCCCTACTTTTCACTTTATGTATTGAACCTCTTGCAGCCCGTATTAGACTCAATGCTGACATTAAGAGTATTACTGAGGGGCAGAGCTCGTATAAAATATCTCTGTTTGCGGATGACGTGCTCGTGACTCTTTCTAACCCTTTGATTTCTCTTCCTAGCCTACAGAAAGAACTACTTTTGTACGGTTCCCTCTCTGGTTATAAAATAAATCATACCAAATCAGAGGCCCTCGCGTTTAACGTTTCTTCTCATACTAGCTTGACCTTGACCTCTTCTTTCCCTTTTTTCTGGAGGCCCTCTGCCATAAAATACCTGGGCATATATATCACTAAATCCTATACTAGCCTCTATCAGGCTAACTATGTTCCTATAATGAAAACGCTTAAGCATGACTTAGATAAATGGGACCGGTTGTACATCTCATGGATTGGACGGATTAACGCCCTAAAAATGAATTTCCTCCCCCGTATCCTTTATCTGTTCCAAACCATCCCGACAATGGTGTCCAGAGTAACACTGGCCTCCCTGCAAACAGTGTGTCACAAATTCATTTGGGCTCATCGTAAACCTCGTTTAAGACGAACCATATTGACCAAGAGTGCAACCTCAGGCGGTTTGGGATACCCCAATCTTCAGGTTTATTTTAACGCCTGTCAACTTAATCACATAGTGTCCTGGCATCCCCCCCGAGGGATCAGAAAATGAGTTGATATTGAGAACTCAATATATCAGGGTATTCCCCTGGACTCCCTACTGTGGCTCCCCAGGTCCTGCAGACCAGCCTCGGCCTATTCAGTCCCCACAATTAAATTCACCCTCGGATTGTGGGACAAACTCTGCACCACTTATAATCTTTCCTCATACCCCTCACCTCTGTCACCTATCTGGGGTCACCCCACCTTCCCTCCAGGCAGTGACCGACATATGGCAGCCCCATGGCAATCTCAAGGGGTCACGAGATTTATCCATGTTAAGGGTCACTCTGCACCGACCTCTTTTGGAGGTTTTCAAGAGCGCCTCGGTATTCCATCCTCGTGTCATTACCATTATATTCAAATTCTTAGCTTTCTTAAATCACAACTTAAAACTACTCCTTTGAGATCAACCACCGCCTTCGAACATATGTGTCTGCTTTCAATTGGCAAAAAAGGGAACATCTCAACAATATATAACTCTATTTTGGCTGCAGATCCGCCTCCCCATGAACCCCATGAATTAGCCTGGGAATCAGATCTCTCCCATTCGTTGGAAGACGATCAATGGGGAGACATTAGATTGTGCATTGCTAAAGCTTCTATTAGTGTGGCACTTAGGGAGACATGTTATAAAGTTTATACCAGATGGTATCTAGTCCCCTCCAGACTTCATTCCATTTTCCCTGTGACCTCGAATTTATGCTGGAGACTTTGTGGAGAGGCGGGCACTTTTTTCCACGTGTGGTCGACCTGTCCCTCTATTCGCCCCTTCAGGAACACAGTTGGAGCGCTCATCGCTCAAACTTGCGGACATAACGGATCTCTCTCCAGAAATTGCTTTACTTCAAGCCCCCATACCGTCACTACCCAAATCCCATGATAGGCTTGTTATGCAATTCTGCATGGCGGCTAAATCCCTGATTGCTAAATGCTGGAAGGATCACAAACCCCCTCCAAGGCATTATTGATGACTAAGATTAATTATATAACCAATATGGAATATATTACTAGTTTAAGGAACAACACAGTGGGCCAATTCCACAACGTATGGTCCCCGAGGTATCTCACGCGTTCTTTACTCATCCCCGGACTCTGCTAAAGCTCATATTGCTAATACCTCTACCACTCCCTCTGTTATCATCTTTGCTTAGTCTTACAGCCAACCTCCTGTTTCCTTATCTGTGACTTTCTCAACTTTCCCCTCTTGCTCTAACACTTTCTCTCTTTCTTTTACTTTTCTTATCCTTCTTATTTTTATTTCTACCAAGTTTTCTCTCGGTTTTTGTGTAGTTTATATATTATAGCTGAAAAAAAAAAAAAAAGGGAATGATCACGCACACGTTTCAATTTCCACAGGATGAATGTTACTATCCTCTGTTAGCCTATATTTTCATAGAACTGTATATTTCATTCTAACATTAATCGACAATGTCTTAATGTTATAATTCTATAATGCTATGAGGACAAATTCTCATCTGCTAGTTCTTTATCTTGACCTGTACCTGTGTATGTACAATATTACTTTGATTACTTTGGTTATTGATCATTCTCAATAAAAATTACTATCTTAAAAATGAGGTTGCACCCAGTGTCCACTTAACCATGGACATGTGGACAAGTGGAACAGGGCAGACTCAGGACTACATGACTGTGACAGCCCACTGGGTAGATTCATTGCCTACCGCAGCAACAACAGCAGCGGCACCAGTAGCAGCATCTCACAAATGCCAACTCGTTCCTGGGCAGGCTACGCTGTGTATCACCGGTTTCCATAAGAGGCACACAGCTGACAACCTCTTATGGAAATTGAGGGACATCATCGCAGAATGGCTTACCCCACTTAGACTCTCCTGGGGATTTGTGATATCGGACAATGCAGCCAGTATTGTGCGTGCATTACATCTGGGCAAATACCAGCACGTCCCATGTTTTGCACATACAATTAATTTGGTGGTGCAGAATTTTTTGAAAAACGACAGGGGCGTGTAGGAGATGCTGTTGGTGGCCCAAAAAATTGTGGGGCACTTTCGACATTCAGACACTGTGTGCCAAAGACTGGAGCGCCAGCAAACACTCGTGAACCTGCCCTGCCATCAGCTGAAGCAAGAGGTGGTAACGAGGGGAATTCAACACTCTATATGCTTCAGAGGATGGAGGAGCAGCAAAAGGCCAATCCAACACATCCACCTACGATACAGGCAAAGGAGAGGGAATACACCTGACTCAAGCGCAATGGAGAATGATTTCTGTGTTTTGCAAGGTTCTCAAACCCTTCAAACTTGCCACACATGAAGTCAGTTCAGACACTGCCAGCTTGAGTCAGGTCATTCCCCTCATCAGGCTTTTACAGAAGCAGCTGGAGAAATTGAAGTAGGAGCTAAGATGGAGCGATTCCATTAAGTATGTGGGAATTGTGGATGGAGGGTTTATATATAAAGAAGCCTTAATGTGTGGCGCACTCTTTTTTGTTTCAAGAATAAATGAAAACATAACTTATTATTTTTATTTAAGATAGATTTTTCAATAGGCATGACATAAGGTAATTGATTGTCAGCCTAGGAAAGACAAAAATTAATGAAAGATATAAAATAATTGATATACCAGCACTACCTATGTATGGGTATATGGGTAGAGCAATAATTGATATAAGCAAGTGAAATAGAAAAGGGATTTAAACACAGGTTTTATTTATCAAATTTATGAGATCCTTTCACAATGGGATTGTGAGCTCAGAAAAAAACTCTTTTAAAGCTGCTCCCTGCAGAGCGTTACTACTGAATACAACCTAAGTGCTCCCTGCAGAGCGTTACTACTGTATACAACCTAAGTGCTCCCTGCAGAGCGTTACTACTGCATACAACCTAAGTGCTCCCTGCAGAGCGTTACTACTGCTTACAACCTAAGTGCTCCCTGCAGAGGGTTACTACTGCTTACAACCTAAGTGCTCCCTGCAGAGCATTACTACTGCTTACAACCTAAGTGCTCCCTGCAGAGCGTTACTACTGCATACAACCTAAGTGGCCTTTTCTGGTAACCACTATGTCTTACAATGACCACTTTGTTACTACCTGTAGCGTATCACACGTTAAGACAGTGTTACTCCCTATAATGTATAACAGTGGGATCACTCTCACAGGCACAAAGAAACATATATGTACAATTCAGCACATATGTAATAATATTGGTATGGAGAGGAAATGTTTTCCTATAACACGTATATCATTGTAAAACCCAGGCACTGATGTGATCAAGCAAACATGAAACGTACGTCATCGGAAGCTCAGACGTACACTGTCTCCGGGTGTGTGGATTTCATACCTGACCCGGCGTCTGTGCTCTCGAGCGGCTCCCAGTGCAGCGTTACAGGTCTCCTAGTGGTACTGACACCGCTCTCTGCACAGCGCTACAGATTTCCCAGCGGCATTGACACTGCAGCCACCATTTCAGGCAGGTACTCAGAGCGGCTCTCTCATTCCCGGGACACCGCTCACCTCCTCTGCAATGTGTACCCGCAACAGGGGAGGGAGCGACTGATCCCGGGGACAGAAGCTGCTGCACTTTATCTTTCCTTCTGCTCTGGTGCTGGTGCTTTCCCTGCTCTCATTGTTCCCAGTCACTGCCCCACGTCACATGGGATAAAAGTAGAAGGGGGATTCAGCGTATATACACCAGAGCTTCTTTCAGGGCCGGAGCAAGATTTCTCTGCATTCTAGGCAAAATTTCAGCCTGCTGCCCCCCACCCCCCACCCCGCCAAACCACACACCGAGGAACAGGTTTTATTGCATGTTACTGTTAGGACATCCCATCCAGCTGACTCTTAGTGGGAACTTCAGGACAGATTGCTGCTGTAATGCTACGGGCGCAAGGGTGCGCAAGAACTGCTAGACCAGGGCTGGAGTAAGCCTTCAGGAGGCCCAGGGCACCTTACACAGGGGCTATATATATATATATATACATAAATATATATATATATATATATATATACACATACAGTGATCGAAGTGGAAACTTTGAAGTGGGTGTATGGAAAAGTAAAGGTTGCAATTATGCGCATGCCTAAGGTGTGCACGCTCCAGGAAAAGGGGAAGTGGCCACTCATAGGGGGGATGTCCTTCAGTGTAGTACGACCGCTTATACTATCTAGTACTGATGCCCCTTTCACTTTATAGCACACAGTATGAGATGAAATTCACATTATAGCACATGGTATGAGCCGAAATTCACATTATAGCACACAGTATGAGCCGAAATTCACATTATAGCACACAGTATGAGCCAAAATTCACATTATAGCACACTGACTGAGCCGAAATTCACATTATAGCACACAGTATGAGCCGAAATTCACATTATAGCACACTGAATGAGCCGAAATTCACATTGTAGCACACTGAATGAGCCGCATTCACATTATAGCACACTGAATGAGCTGAAATTCACATTATAGCACACTGAATGAGCCGAAATTCACATTATAGCACACTGAATGAGCCGAAATTCACATTATAGCACTCGGAATGAGCCAAAATTCACATTATAACACACAGTATGAGCCGAAACATTGGGGACAGGGTGTCACACATGCAGGGGGTTTACAGAGCAACATAAGGGCACAGGGTGTCATTACACAGGGCAACAGGGGTAGGGGAGCACTGAGTGATGCACACACAGATGGCAGCGGGGGGGACAGGGGGGCACAAGGTGTCACATATACAGAGGCTGGATCCACACACATGGGGAATGATGGGGGGGTGTCAGGAGGGCACAGGGCTCTCCAGCAGTCACTCACCGCCGCCATGTCCAGTCAACCTTAGCTTGAGCTGCAGGGTGTCACTGTGAACAAGGGAGTCCCATGGCGTGGACCCAGGCACAGTCCGAAGAGGAGGCCGGCAGCAGGAGGATCCGAGCGCCAGCGTCTATGCATCCCCATGGTGACGCGGCCGCCGGTTGAGTAATTGGAGGAATCGAGGCACTCTGTGCGAGCGGCTGCTGGAGGAGGGAGAGGGATTGCATCTCCGCTGTAATTGCTGGGGACTAGTGTGGCTCACAGCTCCGGCACCAACCGCCGTGACTGGGAGCAGCGGTGGGGGGAACATGAGCACGCTCGGCCATAGCAGGAGTGTGATAAAAAAAACAAAAAAATTCCATTTCTGTGGAGAAGTGCCGGTATGCCAAACCATCGCATACTGGCCCACTTCGACCTATATATATATATATATATATATATATATATATATATATATATATATATATATATAGAAAACAGGAAGGTCCGGCACGGCCACTTGAAATGAAACAGTATAGCTGGGTGCCCTCACAAATAGAACGTATGTACAGCAGGTGGGTGCGGCACTCCAAAGAAGCAGACGTAAAACTTTATAAAGTGCAACGTTTCAATGCCATTTAATCAAGCATTTTCATCAGGATATAGCAACAACATAAAACAACCTACCTTATATACCAGTATCACCCAGTGAAGTGCCGAGTACCGCAGCGGGACTGCACACCCGGCGGGAACGCACACTGAAGATGACGTGATGACGTCCTGTCAAAGGAAGTCAAGCGTCATGTGTAAAAACCGTCACCATAGCAACAATAATAAACAAACCAACTGCCGTACACTGCTGTAATGCGTCTATTAACTTATAGATGGCTACAAATAGAAAAACGGCAATTTATATAACAAAGAGTTCATATTACCATAAATAACTAAACGCAAACACTAAATAAATAAATACATACAGATCAATGGCAGGTTAATCGGAAAGGTTTTAAATAAAAACAGAAGAGAAACATCCAGCTGGCATAAGTAATGATGAATACAGTAATTATACCTATTAATTAATCAAGATGCCATGTTAGTAATTACTGGCCAATATGCTGATCCCCGACTGCTCATTTAAGCCACCCGGGGTCAGAGTTCCTAGCCTGTGTATCCAACGGGCCTCACACTGAAGTAGCTTCAGACCACGGTTACCACCCCTTAAAGAGGGGGGCACCTGGTCGATCATGCGATATCTCAAAGTTGTGAGGTTATGTGATGACTGCAAAAAATGTCTGGCCACAGGGAGGTCACTTTTTCCAGAATTAATGGCTATTTTAATTGATGACCTATGTGCGGCCATCCTTTCCTTAAATGGGCGTTCAGTTTTCCCAATATAGGACAAACCGCACGGGCATATAATTTGGTACACTGTAAATTTGGAATTACACGTCAATCTATGACGAATGTGCAGAATCTTACCAGTGTGAGGATGGTAAAAAGTCTCACCTGGAATTAAAAACTTACAAGTGACGCATGTGCAGCGTATACAACCCAGACTGCCTCTGTAAATATTAGGAGGGATTTCAGAAATATCCGACCTCACTAGGATGTCACGTAGACTCCGACCCCGTTTATAGCATGCCATAAGTTTAGTATTGGTTAGATTACAGTCAGGATCTGATCTTACAATTGGCCAGTGTTTTTTAGAAATCCTACTGATGGTCTGACTAGCTGGAGTGTATTGTGTCACCCAGGGCATAATGGATGCTTGATCAACTTTTTTAGGATGTAAAAGTAATTCAGGATCCAGTAACAAGGCCTTGGATTTGGCTGTCTGTAATGAAGATACATCATAGCCCCGTTCTAGGAATTTTTGAAATAACACATCAATTTGAATAATAGCCTGTTTAGGATCAGATATGATCCGTCTGGCCCTTAAAAATTGAGAATAAGGAATATAAGGTATATAAGGTAGGTTGTTTTATGTTGTTGCTATATCCTGATGAAAATGCTTGATTAAATGGCATTATATATATATATATATATATACACACACACACACACACACACACACACACACACACACACACACACACACATCCACTATGTAATAAAATACCAGTGCTTCTCCTCACCTGTACAGGGGGAATTAAAGTGTTTTGCGTGCTGGCGGTGACTATATGGTGCCCGATCGAGTAGTTCAAGTGTTGCTCCGTTCGGTTGCATTACGATGTTCTGTCATTTTGACTGGCCGGTAAGTAGTGTATATATATATATATATATATATATATATATATATATATATATTGTGACAAGAACACTGGGATAGTGTTTGAGGGCAGGTATGTTTGTCCCAGGTTCTTGTCTTACATGTTTTAGAAAATGAAAACTTCTAGGAAAATGCTTTTGTTTTGTTAGAACCTTTTCAGTTTGCTGGGAAAGCTGGATAAGGGCCCTGAGAGAGAAATCGGGCGAGTTCCAGACATTGGGCCCAGTTCGGATCTTTGGCCTCACAGAGGGCTAATCAGGGCTTTCAGCTGTGCAAGAGCCTTATAGGGCTTCTAGCCTGATTAATGTGGGCAGACTGCCAGGGAAGACTGCAGGATCTGTGTGAGAGAAACACGCTTCCTGATACAAGTTAGCCATAGAGTGTTTACTGGAGAACTCTGTGTTTTTGTTTAGTGATAGTTAGGAACTTCTTGTGTTTAGTTAGTGCCGGACAGGCAAGGTATTTTCTTTTGGTGTTTGTTTTATTTTCTGTATAATAAAGCTGGCTTGGGCCAGTTGTACCAGAAACTGGACTTGTGTGGTTCCTCAGCTGCTGTGTGCTGTCATTTACCCCAGGAAATGGCAATTTGTACCATATATATATATATATACATACATACAGGTTGAGTCTCCCTTATCCAAAATGCTTGGGACCAGAGGTACAACTTGGTGGAGAATGCGAGCACGCCGTTCTGCGCATAAGTGAAAGCAGCAGCTTTGTGAGGCTTGCAGAAAACGGTGGTTTATGCAGATACAGCCCAGTGTGAAGTTACTGAGACTCGCCCTGAGGATTTGATATATGTCCTGGGTGAAAGCAGCTATAAAGCCGACTGAAAAGTCTGTCGACATGGAGGAACTGCTCAAAGCCTTGCTGCAAGCTACAGCGGCTCAGCAGGAGGCCAACAGACAGCAGCAGGTGGCTATGGAGGAAAATTGGAGACTACAGCGAGAAGCCTTAACAGAAGGGTAGATGCTAGAATCAAGTGGGCTAAGGGACCTTTTCCATTTGGGGGAGGAGTTACGACACAAGGGGGAAGAGCTATGCCAGCGGGATAGTTCCTCTACTGTCTACGCCACCAACTATTACCTTTAGTAATTAGGTGGTGAGCGAAGCGAGCCACCGTGCCCGAAGCGTGGCGAGCGAAGCGAGCCCGCGAGGGTACTTTTTGGGTACCCTGTTCGCCCGTAGCTCCTCCCCCTGGTGACGTATCTCCTCCCCTAGATATGTCAGAAGGTCCCTTCAGCCACTCCGAAATAGAACCAACCTTAACAGAAGTGGTGCAGAGCCTTGCAGCCCGGATTGGAGATGTGGCCGTCAGTGCTCCGACCAGCTCTAGTTCTATACGGGCCAGTCACTTCCTGCAGAAAATGACAGAGGCTGATGATGTGGAGGCCTACCTGACCACGTTTGAAAGGACTGCCGAGCATGAGAACTGGCCGAAAGCACAGTGGGCGAGTCTGCTGGCACCTTTTCTGTCAGGTGAGCCCCAAAAAGCGTACTTTGATTTAAGCCCTGCTGAGGCTCGGGACTATGATAAACTAAAAGCTGAGATCCTGACCCGCCTGGGAGTCACACTGTCAGTACGAGCACAACGGGTGCACCGTTGGGTGTACGCCATGGAGAAGCCTCCTCGCTCCCAGATGCACAACCTTATTCAGCTAAAAAAAAAATGGTTACAGCCAGAGACGTTAACTGGTCCCCAGATGGTTGAAAGAGTCGTCATGGACCGCTACTTGAGATCTCTGCCCATGGTCCTGCGCAAGTGGGTGAGCCATGGAAACCCGGGTACTGCTGACCAATTAGTGGACATGGTAGAGAGGTATTTGGCAGCAGAGGAACTACTGATGACCACCCAGCAACCCGTAGATCCTCGACAGTGCCCGTCAGTAAAGACTGGTAAGACTGTTCTGTGGGAAAACGTTGCTGGGCGGTTAAGAGAATGCAAGGCTGGAGAGACTGTAAACACTGGCCCTGGAGACAGGCCAATGGGGCTAGAACGGTCTGTGCTGCCCAAACGGGTTGATAATCATGTGGTTAAATGTTTTAGGTGTGGTATGCCAGGTCATGTTATTGCCAATTGCCCAGTCACGCAAGAACCCAGGCAATGTGATGCTGCCTTTGAAGGTCGCAGAATGTCTTTCTTTGCTAGGTTAGCCTGTACTGTGGAACCTTCACCTGAGCTGAAAAAACAAATGTGATGTGTTTTTAGAGGGTAACCGGGTAGAGGTCTTGCTAGATTCAGGAAGTTTAGTTACCCTCGTGAAAGCTGGGTTAGTGAACCCCTTAAAGGTCCAGCAAATACCTATTGGGGTAACGTGCATACATGGGGATACCCAACATTATGTCACTGCTGAAGTGAATATAGAAACTTGTTGTGGGTCAGCAATTATTAAAGTAGGACTGGTCCCCACCTTGGTGCATGAGGCCATAATAGGGAGGGATTTTCCTAATTTTTGGAAACTGGGAATCACGGTTATCAACAGATGTGAGAAGTAAAGAGCCAGTTGATAATACCGGTGATTTTATGGATGTACGTGTGTCTTCGGAACTTTCTTACCCTTTGCCTTTTGCTAGTTTGGCTGGGGAAGTGACAGATGGGGAGTCCAGTGAGGACCCCCTTGCTGGGAACAGAGACATAGTAGTTAGAACTGAAAGCGTGCCTGACCTGGAGGTAAAGAAGGATCTGTTTGCGTATGAACAGTTAAAGGATCCTACCTTAATCAAGGCTAGAGAGAATGTTAAGGTTGTTAATGGGGAACCTGTGGTACCAGGTGATAGGGTTACGTATCCCCGCATGGCCATCTGTAATGAGCTCTTGTACCACATTTTCAAAAGGGGTGAGGATGTGGTGGAACCGCTGGTAGTTCCCCAACCTTATCGGAGAACGGTACTAGATTTAGCTCATAGTCACGTTACAGCAGGACATTTAGGGGCAGAAAAAAAACACTGAAAGAGTTTTACAAAGGTTCTTTTGGCCAGGGGTTTATAAAGAAGTGTCTGAATATTGTTCTTCCTGTCCTGAATGCCAGTATCACGCCCCTAGACCCCATTTCAGGAGCCCACTAGTTCCCATGCCTATTATAGAGGTCCCGTTTGACAGAATAGCCATGGATCTTGTGGGGCCCTTGTTAAAGTCTGCTCGGGGCCATCAGTATATCCTGGTAATTATGGACTATGCCACTCGATATCCTGAGGCTGTCCCTTTACGCACTATCACAACCAAGGCAATAGCTAGGGAGCTGGTGCAGGTTTTTAGTAGAGTGGGAATACCAAAATAAATTTTGACTGACCAAGGTACTCCATTTATGTCAAGGATCATGAAGGAATTGTGCAAATTATTTAAGGTCACTTACCTCAGGACGTCCATCTACCATCCCCAAACTGACAGGTTGGTGGAATGGTTTAATAAAACATTAAAAAGTATGTTAAAAAAGGTTGTTGAGAGAGATGGGAAAAACTGGGATTGTTTGTTGCCCTACTTGTTAATGGCCATCAGAGAAGTTCCTCAGTCCTCTACGGGGTTTTCGCCATTTGATTTGTTGTATGGTAGACACCCCAGAGGGCTGTTGGGCATTGCCAAAGAGACGTGGGAAGGACAGCCCACTCCTTATAGAAGCGTTATTGAACATGTAACACAAATGCAGGATAGGATTGCAGCCGTGGTACCTATTATCAGAGAGCACATGGAGCAGGCCCAAAGTGCTCAACAGAGGGTATATAACCGGAGTGCCAAGATACGGGAATTTGCTCCTGGAGATAGAGTTCTTGTTTTGGTACCCACTGTGGAAAGCAAGTTCCTAGCTAAATGGCAGGGTCCATTTGAGATTAGGGAAAAAGTGAATGAGGTTAATTACAAAGTATACCAACCGGGAAAGAGAAAACCTGAACAAATCTACCATGTTAACTTAATTAAACCCTGGAAAGATAGGTTGTTCTGTCAGCAGAGCCTTGCCCTTCGGTGTCTTCACCTCGGTTGCTTCCCGCAGTAAAGATGTCAGAGACATTATCAACTGATCAGAACAATCAGGTTAAAGAATTTCTCATCCAAAATAGGGAGATATTTTCAGAGCTGCCTGGCCGAACGACCATAATAAAACATGACATTGTCACAGAACCAGGGGTCAGGGTCCATTTAAAGCCATATAGGATTCCTGAAGCTCAGCGAGAAGCTGTTTCTTAAGAAGTTAAAGCTATGTTAGAACTTGGAGTCATAGGGGAATCTAACAGTGAGTGGTCCAGTCCCATAGTTCTCATCCCGAAGCCAGACGGTTGCATACGCTTCTGTAATGACTTTCTTAAGTTAAATGAGGTGTCCAAGTGTGACGCATACCCCATGCCCCGTGTGGATGAGCTTATAGAAAGGCTGGGAATAGCCAGGTTTCTCACCATGTTGGACCTGACCAAAGGTTACTGGCAAATACCTTTATCTGATAGTGCAAAAGAAAAAACAGCCTTTTCGGTTCCAGAGGGACTGTACCAGTATAAGATGTTACCCTTTGGGTTGCATGGGGCTCCAGCGACCTTTCAACGGGCGATGGATAAAATTTGAGGCCCCATAGAAAATATGCAGCTGCCTATTTGGATGATGTGGTAATTCACAGTACAAACTGGGGGTCCCATTTGGTTAAAGTACAAGCAGTACTGGACTCAATCAGAGAGGCAGGGTTAACTGCTAACCCAAAGAAGTGCTGCCTCGCAATGGAGGAGGTCAAATACTTGGGCTTCACCATAGGCAGAGGTCTGATTAGGCCCCAATTGAATAAAATTGATGCTATTCAAAACTGGCCTCGTCCAGTGAATAAAAAACAGGTAAGGGCTTTTTTGGGAATAACTAGGTACTATAGGCGGTTTATTCCCAATTTTGCGACCATGGCGGTGCCGTTGTCAGACCTTACCAAAGGGAAGCAGTCAAATATGGTGAAATGGAACCCTGATGCAGAAAAAGCGTTCCAAGCGTTAAAAGTGGCTTTGTGTTCACAACCGGTATTGATAACACCAGATTTTTCAAAAGAATTTGTGGTACAGACAGATGCCTCAGAGGTAGGGATAGGGGCTGTGCTGTCCCAAACCAGAGATGGGGACGAACACCCTATCATTTATTTGAGTAGGAAACTCAATGAGCATGAAAAAAGGTATGCCATTGTGGAAAAGGAGGCTTTGGCCATTAAGTGGGCACTAGATACCTTGAGATATTACCTCTTGGGTAGACAATTCAGACTAGTGACAGATCATGCCCCTTTAAAATGGATGTATGTAAATAGAGGCAAGAATGCTCGTGTAACTAGATGGTTTCTAGCGTTGCAGGACTTTAAGTTTACTGTCGAACATAGACCGGGAACACAATTGGCCAACGCAGATGCATTGTCTCGCATCTTCTGTTTGGGGGCTACAAATGTTCCGGCCCCTAGGTTGAAAAAGGGGAGGGGGATATGTGACAAGAACACTGGGATAGTGTTTGAGGGCAGGTATGTTTGTCCCAGGTTCTTGTCTTACATGTTTTAGAAAATGAAAACTTCTAGGAAAAATGCTTTTGTTTTGTCAGAACCTTTTCAGTTTGCTGTAAAAGCTGGGTATAGGCTCTAAGAGAGAGATAAGGAGAGTTCTAGACATTGGGCCCAGTTCGGGTCTTTGGCCTCACAGAGGGCTAATCAGGGTTTCAGCTGTGGAAGTGTGTTATAGGGCTGCTAGCCTGATTAGTATGAGCAGACTGCCTGGGAAGGCTGCAGGTTCTGTGTGGGAGAAACACGCTTTCTGATACAAGTGAGCTACACAGTATTTACTGGAGAACTCTGTGTTTTGTTTAGTGACAGTTAGGAATATCTTATGTTTAGTTAGTGCCGGACAGGCAAGGTATTTTCTTTTGGTGTTTTGTTTTATTTTCTGTTTCAATAAAACTGGCTGGGGTCAGTTGTACCAGAAACTGGACTTGTGTTGTTCCTCAGCTGCTGCGTTCTGCCATATTCCCCAGGAAGAGGCGCCTTGCACCCCTACAGTGTTACAATATATTTATCAACATCTGTTTTTACTTATTTTTAATTTTTCCTCAGAGTGTACTTACTGGATACATTGTTTCCTTCTACTGCTATTTAGTTACCATCATTGTTTCCTTCTGCTGCTATATAGTTACCATCATTGTTTCCTTCTGCTGCTATATAGTTACCATCATTGTTTCCTTCTGCTGCTATATAGTTACCATCATTGTTTCCTTCTGCTGCTATATAGTTACCATCATTGTTTCCTTCTGCTGCTATATAGTTACCATCATTGTTTCCTTCTGCTGATATATAGTTACCATCATTGTTTCCTTCTGCTGCTATATAGTTACCATCATTGTTTCCTTCTGCTGCTATATAGTTACCATCATTGTTTCCTTCTGCTGATATATAGTTACCATCATTGTTTCCTTCTGCTGCTATATAGTTACCATCATTGTTTCCTTCTGCTGCTATATAGTTACCATCATTGTTTCCTTCTGCTGATATATAGTTACCATCATTGTTTCCTTCTGCTGATATATAGTTACCATCATTGTTTCCTTCTGCTGATATATAGTTACCATCATTGTTTCCTTCTGCTGATATATAGTTACCATCATTGTTTCCTTCTGCTGCTATATAGTTACCATCATTGTTTCCTTCTGCTGATATATAGTTACCATCATTGTTTCCTTCTGCTGCTATTTAGTTACCATCATTGTTTCCTTCTGCTGCTATATAGTTACCATCATTGTTTCCTTCTGCTGCTATATAGTTACCATCATTGTTTCCTTCTGCTGATATATAGTTACCATCATTGTTTCCTTCTGCTGATATATAGTTACCATCATTGTTTCCTTCTGCTGCTATATAGTTACCATCATTGTTTCCTTCTACTGCTATATAGTTACCATCATTGTTTCCTTCTGCTGCTATATAGTTACCATCATTGTTTCCTTCTGCTGCTATATAGTTACCATCATTGTTTCCTTCTGCTGATATATAGTTACCATCATTGTTTCCTTCTGCTGCTATATATAGTTACCATCATTGTTTCCTTCTGCTGCTATATAGTTACCATCATTGTTTCTTTCTGCTGATATATAGTTACCATCATTGTTTCCTTCTGCTGCTATATAGTTACCATCATTGTTTCCTTCTGCTGCTATATAGTTACCATCATTGTTTCCTTCTGCTGATATATAGTTACCATCATTGTTTCCTTCTGCTGATATATAGTTACCATCATTGTTTCCTTCTGCTGATATATAGTTACCATCATTGTTTCCTTCTGCTGATATATAGTTACCATCATTGTTTCCTTCTGCTGATATATAGTTACCATCATTGTTTCCTTCTGCTGATATATAGTTACCATCATTGTTTCCTTCTGCTGATATATAGTTACCATCATTGTTTCCTTCTGCTGATATATAGTTACCATCATTGTTTCCTTCTGCTGCTATATAGTTACCATCATTGTTTCCTTCTGCTGCTATATAGTTACCATCATTGTTTCCTTCTGCTGCTATATAGTTACCATCATTGTTTCCTTCTGCTGATATATAGTTACCATCATTGTTTCCTTCTGCTGATATATAGTTACCATCATTGTTTCCTTCTACTGCTATATAGTTACCATCATTGTTTCCTTCTACTGCTATATAGTTACCATCATTGTTTCCTTCTGCTGCTATATAGTTACCATCATTGTTTCCTTCTGCTGATATATAGTTACCATCATTGTTTCCTTCTGCTGCTATATAGTTACCATCATTGTTTCCTTCTGCTGATATATAGTTACCATCATTGTTTCCTTCTGCTGATATATAGTTACCATCATTGTTTCCTTCTGCTGCTATATAGTTACCATCATTGTTTCCTTCTGCTGATATATAGTTACCATCATTGTTTCCTTCTGCTGATATATAGTTACCATCATTGTTTCCTTCTGCTGATATATAGTTACCATCATTGTTTCCTTCTGCTGATATATAGTTACCATCATTGTTTCCTTCTGCTGATATATAGTTACCATCATTGTTTCCTTCTGCTGATATATAGTTACCATCATTGTTTCCTTCTGCTGCTATATAGTTACCATCATTGTTTCCTTCTGCTGATATATAGTTACCATCATTGTTTCCTTCTGCTGCTATTTAGTTACCATCATTGTTTCCTTCTGCTGATATATAGTTACCATCATTGTTTCCTTCTGCTGATATATAGTTACCATCATTGTTTCCTTCTGCTGATATATAGTTACCATCATTGTTTCCTTCTGCTGATATATAGTTACCATCATTGTTTCCTTCTGCTGATATATAGTTACCATCATTGTTTCCTTCTGCTGATATATAGTTACCATCATTGTTTCCTTCTGCTGATATATAGTTACCATCATTGTTTCCTTCTGCTGATATATAGTTACCATCATTGTTTCCTTCTGCTGCTATATAGTTACCATCATTGTTTCCTTCTGCTGATATATAGTTACCATCATTGTTTCCTTCTGCTGCTATTTAGTTACCATCATTGTTTCCTTCTACTGCTATATAGTTACCATCATTGTTTCCTTCTGCTGATATATAGTTACCATCATTGTTTCCTTCTGCTGCTATATAGTTACCATCATTGTTTCCTTCTGCTGATATATAGTTACCATCATTGTTTCCTTCTGCTGATATATAGTTACCATCATTGTTTCCTTCTGCTGATATATAGTTACCATCATTGTTTCCTTCTGCTGATATATAGTTACCATCATTGTTTCCTTCTGCTGATATATAGTTACCATCATTGTTTCCTTCTGCTGATATATAGTTACCATCATTGTTTCCTTCTGCTGATATATAGTTACCATCATTGTTTCCTTCTGCTGATATATAGTTACCATCATTGTTTCCTTCTGCTGCTATATAGTTACCATCATTGTTTCCTTCTGCTGATATATAGTTACCATCATTGTTTCCTTCTGCTGCTATTTAGTTACCATCATTGTTTCCTTCTGCTGCTATATAGTTACCATCATTGGCCCTCATTCCGAGTTGTTCGCTCGGTATTTTTCATCGCATCGCAGTGAAAATCCGCTTAGTACGCATGCGCAATGTTCGCACTGCGACTGCGCCAAGTAACTTTACTATGATGAAAGTAATTTTACTCACGGCTTTTTCTTCGCTCCGGCGATCGTAATGTGATTGACAGGAAATGGGTGTTACTGGGCGGAAACACGGCGTTTCAGGGGCGTGTGGCTGAAAACGCTACCGTTTCCGGAAAAAACGCAGGAGTGGCCGGGGAAACGGTGGGAGTGCCTGGGCGAACGCTGGGTGTGTTTGTGACGTCAACCAGGAACGACAAGCACTGAAATGATCGCACAGGCAGAGTAAGTCTGGAGCTACTCTGAAACTGCTAAGTAGTTAGTAATCGCAATATTGCGAATACATCGGTCGCAATTTTAAGAAGCTAAGATTCACTCCCAGTAGGCGGCGGCTTAGCGTGTGTAACTCTGCTAAATTCGCCTTGCGACCGATCAACTCGGAATGAGGGCCATTGTTTCCTTCTGCTGCTATATAGTTACCATCATTGTTTCCTTCTGCTGCTATATAGTTACCATCATTGTTTCCTTCTGCTGCTATATAGTTACCATCATTGTTTCCTTCTGCTGCTATATAGTTACCATCATTGTTTCCTTCTGCTGCTATTTAGTTACCATCATTGTTTCCTTCTGCTGCTATATAGTTACCATCATTGTTTCCTTCTGCTGCTATATAGTTACCATCATTGTTTCCTTCTGCTGCTATATAGTTACCATCATTGTTTCCTTCTGCTGCTATATAGTTACCATCATTGTTTCCTTCTGCTGATATATAGTTACCATCATTGTTTCCTTCTGCTGCTATATAGTTACCATCATTGTTTCCTTCTGCTGATATATAGTTACCATCATTGTTTCCTTCTGCTGCTATATAGTTACCATCATTGTTTCCTTCTGCTGATATATAGTTACCATCATTGTTTCCTTCTGCTGCTATATAGTTACCATCATTGTTTCCTTCTGCTGCTATATAGTTACCATCATTGTTTCCTTCTGCTGATATATAGTTACCATCATTGTTTCCTTCTGCTGATATATAGTTACCATCATTGTTTCCTTCTGCTGATATATAGTTACCATCATTGTTTCCTTCTGCTGATATATAGTTACCATCATTGTTTCCTTCTGCTGATATATAGTTACCATCATTGTTTCCTTCTGCTGATATATAGTTACCATCATTGTTTCCTTCTGCTGCTATATAGTTACCATCATTGTTTCCTTCTACTGCTATATAGTTACCATCATTGTTTCCTTCTACTGCTATATAGTTACCATCATTGTTTCCTTCTGCTGCTATATAGTTACCATCATTGTTTCCTTCTGCTGATATATAGTTACCATCATTGGTTAAACAGATTTTATTCCGACTCTCCTGCCTACGGATTACTTCCTCCCACTCCTACCTCCAAGATTTTTCACGTGCTGCTTCCTATCTCTGGAATAGCCAACCTCTCCCCCTCAGACTCTCCACCTCTCTACAAAACTTCAAATGGGCTCTCAAGACCCACTTCTTCACCAAACTCAGCCAAATCTCATCCTAACCCTCTGTTCCACGTTCTCTATGTACCCCATATGTGTCACCCCTGTCTGTCTACCCCTCCCCTTTAGAATGTAAGCTCTCACGAGCAGGGCCCTCTTCCCTCATGTGCTGATTATTTGTTTATGTACTCTGTAATTGGGCGCTGCGGAACCCTTGTGGCGCCATATAAATAAAGGATAATAATACATTTTCATACCGTCAGGGTGCCTATTAATACTATGATTTTTTGGTATCAAATTAGGTTTTTATATTATTAATTACCTGTGTTTACATATGTTTTAATTCTTTATTTAAATAAACCCCTTTTCATTTTACACGTCGGCTCTCTGTTCACATAATTTTCCCTGCTACCTTGCGCATCCGTTTTTTACTCTCTCTCTATAAGTGCAGTAGTGGGGGCTGCTGGAGGCAGTGTATATGTGGGTAATCTTGTCCCCATGCAGCACTGAGGTGTCAGAGGGGGGAGACAGGGTAGGTGGCAGTAGCGGGGGCTGCTGGAGGCAGTGTATATGTGGGTAATCTTGTCCCCATGCAGCACTGAGGTGTCAGAGGGGGGAGACAGGGTGGGTGGCAGTAGTGCAGTAGCAGGGGCTGCTGGAGGCAGTGTATATGTGGGTAATCTTGTCCCCATGCAGCACTGAGGTGTCAGAGGGGGGAGACAGGGTGGGTGGCAGTAGTGCAGTAGTGGGGGCTGCTGGAGGCAGTGTCTATGTGGGTAATCTTGTCCCCATGCAGCACTGAGGTGTCAGAGGGGGGAGACAGGGTGGGTGGCAGTAGTGGAGGCTGCTGGAGGCAGTGTATATGTGGGTAACCTTGTCCCCATGCAGCACTGAGGTGTCAGAGGGGGGAGACAGGGTGGGTGGCAGTAGTGCAGTAGTGGGGGCTGCTGGAGGCAGTGTATATGTGGGTAATCTTGTCCCCATGCAGCACTGAGGTGTCAGAGGGGGGAGACAGGATGGGTGGCAGTAGCGGGGGCTGCTGGAGGCAGTGTATATGTGGGTAATCTTGTCCCCATGCAGCACTGAGGTGTCAGAGGGGGGAGACAGGGTGGGTGGCAGTAGTGCAGTAGCGGGGGCTGTTGGAGGCGTGTCTATGTGGGTAACCTTGTCCCCATGCAGCGCTGAGGTGTCAGAGGGGGAAGACAGGGTGGATGGCAGTAGTGCAGTAGTGGGGGCTGCTGGAGGCAGTGTATATGTGGGTAATCTTGTCCCCATGCAGCACTGAGGTGTCAGAGGGGGGAGACAGGGTGGGTGGCAGTAGTGGGGTCTGCCAGAGGCAGTGTCTATGTGGGTAATCTTGTCCCCATGCAGCACTGAGGTGTCAGAGGGGGGAGACAGGGTGGGTGGCAGTAGTGCAGTAGTGGGGGCTGCTGGAGGCAGTGTCTATGTGGGTAATCTTGTCCCCATGCAGCACTGAGGTGTCAGAGGGGGGAGACAGGGTGGGTGGCAGTAGTGGGGTCTGCCAGAGGCAGTGTCTATGTGGGTAATCTTGTCCCCATGCAGCACTGAGGTGTCAGAGGGGGGAGACAGGGTGGGTGGCAGTAGTGCAGTAGTGGGGGCTGCTGAAGGCAGTGTATATGTGGGTAATCTTGTCCCCATGCAGCACTGAGGTGTCAGAGGGGGGAGACAGGGTGGGTGGCAGTAGCGGGGGCTGCTGGAGGCAGTGTATATGTGGGTCATCTTGTCCCCATGCAGCACTGAGGTGTCAGAGGGGGGAGACAGGGTGGGTGGCAGTAGTGCAGTAGCGGGGGCTGTTGGAGGCGTGTCTATGTGGGTAACCTTGTCCCCATGCAGCGCTGAGGTGTCAGAGGGGGAAGACAGGGTGGATGGCAGTAGTGCAGTAGTGGGGGCTGCTGGAGGCAGTGTATATGTGGGTAATCTTGTCCCCATGCAGCACTGAGGTGTCAGAGGGGGGAGACAGGGTGGGTGGCAGTAGTGCAGTAGTGGGGGCTGCTGGAGGCAGTGTCTATGTGGGTAATCTTGTCCCCATGCAGCACTGAGGTGTCAGAGGGGGGAGACAGGGTGGGTGGCAGTAGTGCAGTAGTGGGGGCAGCTGGAGGCAGTGTATATGTGGGTAATCTTGTCCCCATGCAGCACTGAGGTGTCAGAGGGGGGAGACAGGGTGGGTGGCAGTAGTGCAGTAGTGGGGTCTGCCAGAGGCAGTGTTTATGTGGGTAATCTTGTCCCCATGCAGTGCTGAGGTGTCAGAGGGGGGAGACAGGGTGGGTGGCAGTAGTGGGTCTGCCAGAGGCAGTGTCTATGTGGGTAATCTTGTCCCCATGCAGCACTGAGGTGTCAGAGGGGGGAGACAGGGTGGGTGGCAGTAGTGCAGTAGTGGGGGCTGCTGGAGGCAGTGTATATGTGGGTAATCTTGTCCCCATGCAGCACTGAGGTGTCAGAGGGGGGAGACAGGGTGGGTGGCAGTAGTGCAGTAGTGGGGGCTGCTGGAGGCAGTGTATATGTGGGTAATCTTGTCCCCATGTAGTGCTGAGGTGTCAGAGGGGGAGACAGGGTGGATGGCAGTAGTGCAGTAGTGGGGGCTGCTGGAGGCAGTGTTTATGTGGGTAATCTTGTCCCCATGCAGCACTGAGGTGTCAGAGGGGGGAGACAGGGTGGGTGGCAGTAGTGCAGTAGTGGGGTCTGCCAGAGGCAGTGTTTATGTGGGTAATCTTGTCCCCATGCAGTGCTGAGGTGTCAGAGGGGGGAGACAGGGTGGGTGGCAGTAGTGGGTCTGCCAGAGGCAGTGTCTATGTGGGTAATCTTGTCCCCATGCAGCACTGAGGTGTCAGAGGGGGGAGACAGGGTGGGTGGCAGTAGTGGGGTCTGCCAGAGGCAGTGTCTATGTGGGTAATCTTGTCCCCATGCAGCACTGAGGTATCAGAGGGGGGAGACAGGGTGGGTGGCAGTAGTGCAGTAGTGGGGGCTGCTGGAGGCAGTGTATATGTGGGTAATATTGTCCCCATGCAGCACTGAGGTGTCAGAGGGGGGAGACAGGGTGGGTGGCAGTAGTGCAGTAGTGGGGTCTGCCAGAGGCAGTGTTTATGTGGGTAATCTTGTCCCCATGCAGTGCTGAGGTGTCAGAGGGGGGAGACAGGGTGGGTGGCAGTAGTGGGGTCTGCCAGAGGCAGTGTCTATGTGGGTAATCTTGTCCCCATGCAGCACTGAGGTGTCAGAGGGGGGAGACAGGGTGGGTGGCAGTAGTGGGTCTGCCAGAGGCAGTGTCTATGTGGGTAATCTTCTCCCCATGCAGCACTGAGGTGTCAGAGGGGGGAGACAGGGTGGGTGGCAGTAGTGCAGTAGTGGGGGCTGCTGGAGGCAGTGTATATGTGGGTAATCTTGTCCCCATGCAGCACTGAGGTGTCAGAGGGGGGAGACAGGGTGGGTGTCAGTAGTGCAGTAGTGGGGGCTGCTGGAGGCAGTGTATATGTGGGTAATCTTGTCCCCATGCAGCACTGAGGTGTCAGAGGGGGGAGACAGGGTGGGTGGCAGTAGTGGAGGCTGCTGGAGGCAGTGTATATGTGGGTAACCTTGTCCCCATGCAGCACTGAGGTGTCAGAGGGGGGAGACAGGGTGGGTGGCAGTAGTGCAGTAGTGGGGGCTGCTGGAGGCAGTGTATATGTGGGTAATCTTGTCCCCATGCAGCACTGAGGTGTCAGAGGGGGGAGACAGGATGGGTGGCAGTAGCGGGGGCTGCTGGAGGCAGTGTATATGTGGGTAATCTTGTCCCCATGCAGCACTGAGGTGTCAGAGGGGGGAGACAGGGTGGGTGGCAGTAGTGCAGTAGCGGGGGCTGTTGGAGGCGTGTCTATGTGGGTAACCTTGTCCCCATGCAGCGCTGAGGTGTCAGAGGGGGAAGACAGGGTGGATGGCAGTAGTGCAGTAGTGGGGGCTGCTGGAGGCAGTGTATATGTGGGTAATCTTGTCCCCATGCAGCACTGAGGTGTCAGAGGGGGGAGACAGGGTGGGTGGCAGTAGTGGGGTCTGCCAGAGGCAGTGTCTATGTGGGTAATCTTGTCCCCATGCAGCACTGAGGTGTCAGAGGGGGGAGACAGGGTGGGTGGCAGTAGTGCAGTAGTGGGGGCTGCTGGAGGCAGTGTCTATGTGGGTAATCTTGTCCCCATGCAGCACTGAGGTGTCAGAGGGGGGAGACAGGGTGGGTGGCAGTAGTGGGGTCTGCCAGAGGCAGTGTCTATGTGGGTAATCTTGTCCCCATGCAGCACTGAGGTGTCAGAGGGGGGAGACAGGGTGGGTGGCAGTAGTGCAGTAGTGGGGGCTGCTGAAGGCAGTGTATATGTGGGTAATCTTGTCCCCATGCAGCACTGAGGTGTCAGAGGGGGGAGACAGGGTGGGTGGCAGTAGCGGGGGCTGCTGGAGGCAGTGTATATGTGGGTCATCTTGTCCCCATGCAGCACTGAGGTGTCAGAGGGGGGAGACAGGGTGGGTGGCAGTAGTGCAGTAGCGGGGGCTGTTGGAGGCGTGTCTATGTGGGTAACCTTGTCCCCATGCAGCGCTGAGGTGTCAGAGGGGGAAGACAGGGTGGATGGCAGTAGTGCAGTAGTGGGGGCTGCTGGAGGCAGTGTATATGTGGGTAATCTTGTCCCCATGCAGCACTGAGGTGTCAGAGGGGGGAGACAGGGTGGGTGGCAGTAGTGGGGTCTGCCAGAGGCAGTGTCTATGTGGGTAATCTTGTCCCCATGCAGCACTGAGGTGTCAGAGGGGGGAGACAGGGTGGGTGGCAGTAGTGCAGTAGTGGGGGCTGCTGGAGGCAGTGTCTATGTGGGTAATCTTGTCCCCATGCAGCACTGAGGTGTCAGAGGGGGGAGACAGGGTGGGTGGCAGTAGTGGGGTCTGCCAGAGGCAGTGTCTATGTGGGTAATCTTGTCCCCATGCAGCACTGAGGTGTCAGAGGGGGGAGACAGGGTGGGTGGCAGTAGTGCAGTAGTGGGGGCTGCTGAAGGCAGTGTATATGTGGGTAATCTTGTCCCCATGCAGCACTGAGGTGTCAGAGGGGGGAGACAGGGTGGGTGGCAGTAGCGGGGGCTGCTGGAGGCAGTGTATATGTGGGTCATCTTGTCCCCATGCAGCACTGAGGTGTCAGAGGGGGGAGACAGGGTGGGTGGCAGTAGTGCAGTAGCGGGGGCTGTTGGAGGCGTGTCTATGTGGGTAACCTTGTCCCCATGCAGCGCTGAGGTGTCAGAGGGGGAAGACAGGGTGGATGGCAGTAGTGCAGTAGTGGGGGCTGCTGGAGGCAGTGTATATGTGGGTAATCTTGTCCCCATGCAGCACTGAGGTGTCAGAGGGGGGAGACAGGGTGGGTGGCAGTAGTGCAGTAGTGGGGGCTGCTGGAGGCAGTGTCTATGTGGGTAATCTTGTCCCCATGCAGCACTGAGGTGTCAGAGGGGGGAGACAGGGTGGGTGGCAGTAGTGCAGTAGTGGGGGCAGCTGGAGGCAGTGTATATGTGGGTAATCTTGTCCCCATGCAGCACTGAGGTGTCAGAGGGGGGAGACAGGGTGGGTGGCAGTAGTGCAGTAGTGGGGTCTGCCAGAGGCAGTGTTTATGTGGGTAATCTTGTCCCCATGCAGTGCTGAGGTGTCAGAGGGGGGAGACAGGGTGGGTGGCAGTAGTGGGTCTGCCAGAGGCAGTGTCTATGTGGGTAATCTTGTCCCCATGCAGCACTGAGGTGTCAGAGGGGGGAGACAGGGTGGGTGGCAGTAGTGCAGTAGTGGGGGCTGCTGGAGGCAGTGTATATGTGGGTAATCTTGTCCCCATGCAGCACTGAGGTGTCAGAGGGGGGAGACAGGGTGGGTGGCAGTAGTGCAGTAGTGGGGGCTGCTGGAGGCAGTGTATATGTGGGTAATCTTGTCCCCATGTAGTGCTGAGGTGTCAGAGGGGGAGACAGGGTGGATGGCAGTAGTGCAGTAGTGGGGGCTGCTGGAGGCAGTGTTTATGTGGGTAATCTTGTCCCCATGCAGCACTGAGGTGTCAGAGGGGGGAGACAGGGTGGGTGGCAGTAGTGCAGTAGTGGGGTCTGCCAGAGGCAGTGTTTATGTGGGTAATCTTGTCCCCATGCAGTGCTGAGGTGTCAGAGGGGGGAGACAGGGTGGGTGGCAGTAGTGGGTCTGCCAGAGGCAGTGTCTATGTGGGTAATCTTGTCCCCATGCAGCACTGAGGTGTCAGAGGGGGGAGACAGGGTGGGTGGCAGTAGTGGGGTCTGCCAGAGGCAGTGTCTATGTGGGTAATCTTGTCCCCATGCAGCACTGAGGTATCAGAGGGGGGAGACAGGGTGGGTGGCAGTAGTGCAGTAGTGGGGGCTGCTGGAGGCAGTGTATATGTGGGTAATATTGTCCCCATGCAGCACTGAGGTGTCAGAGGGGGGAGACAGGGTGGGTGGCAGTAGTGCAGTAGTGGGGTCTGCCAGAGGCAGTGTTTATGTGGGTAATCTTGTCCCCATGCAGTGCTGAGGTGTCAGAGGGGGGAGACAGGGTGGGTGGCAGTAGTGGGGTCTGCCAGAGGCAGTGTCTATGTGGGTAATCTTGTCCCCATGCAGCACTGAGGTGTCAGAGGGGGGAGACAGGGTGGGTGGCAGTAGTGGGTCTGCCAGAGGCAGTGTCTATGTGGGTAATCTTGTCCCCATGCAGCACTGAGGTGTCAGAGGGGGGAGACAGGGTGGGTGGCAGTAGTGCAGTAGTGGGGGCTGCTGGAGGCAGTGTATATGTGGGTAATCTTGTCCCCATGCAGCACTGAGGTGTCAGAGGGGGGAGACAGGGTGGGTGTCAGTAGTGCAGTAGTGGGGGCTGCTGGAGGCAGTGTATATGTGGGTAATCTTGTCCCCATGCAGCACTGAGGTGTCAGAGGGGGGAGACAGGGTAGGTGGCAGTAGTGCAGTAGTGGGGGCTGCTGGAGGCAGTGTTTATGTGGGTAATCTTGTCCCCATGCAGCGCTGAGGTGTCAGAGGGGGGAGACAGGGTGGGTGGCAGTAGTGCAGTACTGGGGGCTGCTGGAGGCAGTGTATATGTGGGTAATATTGTCCCCATGCAGCACTGAGGTGTCAGAGGGGGGAGACAGGGTGGGTGGCAGTAGTGCAGTAGTGGGGGCTGCTGGAGGCAGTGTATATGTGGGTAACCTTGTCCCCATGCAGCTCTGAGGTGTCAGAGGGGGGAGACAGGGTGGGTGGCAGTAGTGCAGTAGTGGGGGCTGCTGGAGGCAGTGTTTATGTGGGTAATCTTGTCCCCATGCAGTGCTGAGGTGTCAGAGGGGGGAGACAGGGTGGGTGGCAGTAGTGGGGTCTGCCAGAGGCAGTGTCTATGTGGGTAATCTTGTCCCCATGTAGCACTGAGGTGTCAGAGGGGGGAGACAGGGTGGGTGGCAGTAGCGGGGGCTGCTGGAGGCAGTGTATATGTGGGTAATCTTGTCCCCATGCAGCACTGAGGTGTCAGAGGGGGGAGACAGGGTGGGTGGCAGTAGTGCAGTAGCGGGGGCTGTTGGAGGCGTGTCCATGTGGGTAACCTTGTCCCCATGCAGCGCTGAGGTGTCAGAGGGGGAAGACAGGGTGGATGGCAGTAGTGCAGTAGTGGGGGCTGCTGGAGGCAGTGTATATGTGGGTAATCTTGTCCCCATGCAGCACTGAGGTGTCAGAGGGGGGAGACAGGGTGGGTGGCAGTAGTGGAGGCTGCTGGAGGCAGTGTCTATGTGGGTAATCTTGTCCCCATGCAGCGCTGAGGTGTCAGAGGGGGGAGACAGGGTGGGTGGCAGTAGTGCAGTAGCGGGGGCTGCTGGAGGCAGTGTCTATGTGGGTAATCTTGTCCCCATGCAGCGCTGAGGTGTCAGAGGGGGGAGACAGGGTGGGTGGCAGTAGTGCAGTAGTGGGGGCTGCTGGAGGCAGTGTCTATGTGGGTAATCTTGTCCCCATGCAGCACTGAGGTGTCAGAGGGGGGAGACAGGGTGGGTGGCAGTAGTGGGGTCTGCCAGAGGCAGTGTCTATGTGGGTAATCTTGTCCCCATGCAGCACTGAGGTGTCAGAGGGGGGAGACAGGGTGGGTGGCAGTAGTGCAGTAGTGGGGGCTGCTGGAGGCAGTGTATATGTGGGTAATATTGTCCCCATGCAGCACTGAGGTGTCAGAGGGGGGAGACAGGGTGGGTGGCAGTAGCGGGGGCTGCTGGAGGCAGTGTATATGTGGGTAATCTTGTCCCCATGCAGCACTGAGGTGTCAGAGGGGGGAGACAGGGTGGGTGGCAGTAGTGCAGTAGCGGGGGCTGTTGGAGGCGTGTCTATGTGGGTAACCTTGTCCCCATGCAGCGCTGAGGTGTCAGAGGGGGAAGACAGGGTGGATGGCAGTAGTGCAGTAGTGGGGGCTGCTGGAGGCAGTGTATATGTGGGTAATCTTGTCCCCATGCAGCACTGAGGTGTCAGAGGGGGAGACAGGGTGGGTGGCAGTAGTGCAGTAGTGGGGGCTGCTGGAGGCAGTGTCTATGTGGGTAATCTTGTCCCCATGCAGCACTGAGGTGTCAGAGGGGGGAGACAGGGTGGGTGGCAGTAGTGGGGTCTGCCAGAGGCAGTGTCTATGTGGGTAATCTTGTCCCCATGCAGCACTGAGGTGTCAGAGGGGGGAGACAGGGTGGGTGGCAGTAGTGCAGTAGTGGGGGCTGCTGGAGGCAGTGTATATGTGGGTAATCTTGTCCCCATGCAGCACTGAGGTGTCAGAGGGGGGAGACAGGGTGGGTGGCAGTAGTGCAGTAGTGGGGGCTGCTGGAGGCAGTGTTTATGTGGGTAATCTTGTCCCCATGCAGCACTGAGGTGTCAGAGGGGGGAGACAGGGTGGGTGGCAGTAGTGCAGTAGTGGGGTCTGCCAGAGGCAGTGTTTATGTGGGTAATCTTGTCCCCATGCAGTGCTGAGGTGTCAGAGGGGGGAGACAGGGTGGGTGGCAGTAGTGGGGTCTGCCAGAGGCAGTGTCTATGTGGGTAATCTTGTCCCCATGCAGTGCTGAGGTGTCAGAGGGGGGAGACAGGGTGGGTGGCAGTAGTGGGGTCTGCCAGAGGCAGTGTCTATGTGGGTAACCTTGTCCCCATGCAGCGCTGAGGTGTCAGAGGGGGGAGACAGGGTGGGTGGCAGTAGTGCAGTAGTGGGGGCTGCTGGAGGCAGTGTATATGTGGGTAATCTTGTCCCCATGCAGCACTGAGGTGTCAGAGGGGGGAGACAGGGTGGGTGGCAGTAGTGCAGTAGTGGGGGCTGCTGGAGGCAGTGTATATGTGGGTAATCTTGTCCCCATGCAGCACTGAGGTGTCAGAGGGGGGAGACAGGGTGGGTGGCAGTAGTGCAGTAGTGGGGGCTGCTGGAGGCAGTGTATATGTGGGTAATCTTGTCCCCATGCAGCACTGAGGTGTCAGAGGGGGGAGACAGGGTGGGTGGCAGTAGTGCAGTAGTGGGGGCTGCTGGAGGCAGTGTATATGTGGGTAACCTTGTCCCCATGCAGCTCTGAGGTGTCAGAGGGGGGAGACAGGGTGGGTGGCAGTAGTGCAGTAGTGGGGGCTGCTGGAGGCAGTGTTTATGTGCGTAATCTTGTCCCCATGCAGTGCTGAGGTGTCAGAGGGGGGAGACAGGGTGGGTGGCAGTAGTGGGGTCTGCCAGAGGCAGTGTCTATGTGGGTAATCTTGTCCCCATGCAGCACTGAGGTGTCAGAGGGGGGAGACAGGGTGGGTGGCAGTAGTGCAGTAGCAGGGGCTGCTGGAGGCAGTGTCTATGTGGGTAATCTTGTCCCCATGCAGCGCTGAGGTGTCAGAGGGGGGAGACAGGGTGGGTGGCAGTAGTGCAGTAGTGGGGGCTGCTGGAGGCAGTGTATATGTGGGTAATCTTATCCCCATGCAGAGCTGAGGTGTCAGTGGGGGGAGACAGGACGGTGGGGCAGTAGTGCAGTAGCGGGGGCTGCTGGAGGCAGTGTATATGTGGGTAATCTTGTCCCCATGCAGTGCTGACGTGTCAGAGGGGGAGACAGGGTGGGTGGCAGTAGTGCAGTAGCGGGGGCTGCTGGAGGCAGTGTATATGTGGGTAATCTTGTCCCCATGCAGCGCTGAGGTGTCAGAGGGGGGAGACAGGGTGGGTGGAAGTAGCGGGAGCTGCTGGAGGCAGTGTATATGTGGGTATTCTTGTCCCCATGCAGCGCTGAGGTATCAGAGGGGGGAGATAGGGTGGGTGGCAGTAGTGCACTAGCGGGGGCTGCTGGAGGCAGTGTCTATGTGGGTAATCTTGTCCCCATGCAGCACTGAGGTGTCAGAGGGGGGAGACAGGGTGGGTGGCAGTAGTGCAGTAGTGGGGGCTGCTGGAGGCAGTGTCTATGTGGGTAATCTTGTCCCCATGCAGCGCTGAGGTGTCAGAGGGGGGAGACAGGGTGGGTGGCAGTAGTGCAGTAGCGGGGGCTGCTGGAGGCAGTGTCTATGTGGGTAATCTTGTCCCCATGCAGAGCTGAGGTGTCAGAGGGGGGAGACAGGACGGTGGGGCAGTAGTGCAGTAGTGGGGGCTGCTGGAGGCAGTGTATATGTGGGTAATCTTGTCCCCATGTAGTGCTGAGGTGTCAGAGGGGGGAGACAGGATGGTGGCAGTAGTGCAGTAGCGGGGGCTGCTGGAGGCAGTGTCTATGTGGGTAATCTTGTCCCTATGCAGCGCTGAGGTGTCAGAGGGGGGAGACAGGGTGGGTGGCAGTAGTGCAGTAGTGGGGGCTGCTGGAGGCAGTGTCTATGTGGGTAATCTTGTCCCCATGCAGTGCTGAGGTGTCAGAGGGGGGAGACAGGGTGGGTGGAAGTAGCGGGAGCTGCTGGAGGCAGTGTATATGTGGGTATTCTTGTCCCCATGCAGCGCTGAGGTATCAGAGGGGGGAGATAGGGTGGGTGGCAGTAGTGCACTAGCGGGGGCTGCTGGAGGCAGTGTCTATGTGGGTAATCTTGTCCCCATGCAGCACTGAGGTGTCAGAGGGGGGAGACAGGGTGGTGGCAGTAGTGCAGTAGCGGGGGTGCTGGAGGCAGTGTATATGTGGGTAATCTTGTCCCCATGCAGCACTGAGGTGTCAGAGGGGGGAGACAGGGTGGGTGGCAGTAGTGCAGTAGTGGGGGCTGCTGGAGGCAGTGTTTATGTGGGTAATCTTGTCCCCATGCAGCGCTGAGGTGTCAGAGGGGGGAGACAGGGTGGGTGGCAGTAGTGCAGTAGTGGGGGCTGCTGGTGGCAGTGTCTATGTGGGTAATCTTGTCCCCATGCAGCGCTGAGGTGTCAGAGGGGGGAGACAGGGTGGGTGGCAGTAGTGCAGTAGTGGGGGCTGCTGGTGGCAGTGTCTATGTGGGTAATCTTGTCCCCATGCAGCGCTGAGGTGTCAGAGGGGGGAGACAGGGTGGGTGGCAGTAGTGCAGTAGTGGGGGCTGCTGGAGGCAGTGTCTATGTGTGTAATCTTGTCCCCATGCAGCGCTGAGGTGTCAGAGGGGGGAGACAGGGTGGGTGGCAGTAGTGCAGTAGTGGGGGCTGCTGGAGGCAGTGTATATGTGGGTAATCTTGTCCCCATGCAGCGCTGAGGTGTCAGAGGGGGGAGACAGGGTGGGTGGCAGTAGTGCTGGCTGCTGGAGGCAGTGTCTATGTGGGTAATCTTGTCCCCATGCAGCACTGAGGTGTCAGAGGGGGGAGACAGGGTGGGTGGCAGTAGTGCAGTAGTGGGGGCTGCTGGAGGCAGTGTCTATGTGGGTAATCTTGTCCCCATGCAGCGCTGAGGTGTCAGAGGGGGGAGACAGGGTGGGTGGCAGTAGTGCAGTAGTGGGGGCTGCTGGAGGCAGTGTCTATGTGGGTAATCTTGTCCCCATGCAGCACTGAGGTGTCAGAGGGGGGAGACAGGGTGGGTGGCAGTAGTGCAGTAGTGGGGGCTGCTGGTGGCAGTGTCTATGTGGGTAATCTTGTCCCCATGCAACGCTGAGGTGTCAGAGGGGGGAGACAGGGTGGGTGGCAGTAGTGCAGTAGTGGGGGCTCCTGCAGGCAGTGTATATGTGGGTAATCTTGTCCCCATGCAGCACTGAGGTGTCAGAGGTGGAGACAGGGTGGGTGGCAGTAGTGCAGTAGCGGGGGCTGCTGGAGGCAGTGTCTATATGGGTAATATTGTCCCCATGCAGCACTGAGGTGTCAGAGGGTGGAGACTGGGTGGATGGCAGTAGTGCAGTAGTGGGGGCTGCTGGAGGCAGTGTCTATGTGGGTAATCTTGTCCCCATGCAGCACTGAGGTGTCAGAGGGGGGAGACAGGGTGGGTGGCAGTAGTGCAGTAGTGGGGGCTGCTGGAGGCAGTGTCTATGTGGGTAATCTTGTCCCCATGCAGCACTGAGGTGTCAGAGGGGGGAGACAGGGTGGGTGGCAGTAGTGCAGTAGCGGGGGCTGCTGGAGGCAGTGTATATGTGGGTAATCTTATCCCCATGCAGAGCTGAGGTGTCAGAGGGGGGAGACAGGACGGTGGGGCAGTAGTGCAGTAGTGGGGTCTGCCAGAGGCAGTGTATATGTGGGTAATCTTGTCCCCATGCAATGCTGAGGTGTCAGAGGGGGGAGACAGGGTGGGTGGCAGTAGTGCAGTAGTGGGGGCTGCTGGAGGCAGTGTATATGTGGGTAATCTTATCCCCATGTAGAGCTGAGGTGTCAGAGGGGGGAGACAGGACGGTGGGGCAGTAGTGCAGTAGCGGGGGCTGCTGGAGGCAGTGTATATGTGGGTAATCTTATCCCCATGCAGAGCTGAGGTGTCAGAGGGGGGAGACAGGACGGTGGGGCAGTAGTGCAGTAGCGGGGGCTGCTGGAGGCAGTGTATATGTGGGTAATCTTGTCCCCATGCAGTGCTGAGGTGTCAGAGGGGGGAGACAGGGTGGGTGGCAGTAGTGCAGTAGTGGGGGCTGCCAGAGGCAGTGTATATGTGGGTAATCTTGTCCCCATGCAGCACTGAGGTGTCAGAGGGAGAGACAGGGTGGGTGGCAGTAGTGCAGTAGCGGGGGCTGCTGGAGGCAGTGTATATGTGGGTAATCTTGTCCCCATGCAGAGCTGAGGTGTCAGAGGGGGGAGACAGGACGGTGGGGCAGTAGTGCAGTAGTGGGGGCTGCTGGAGGCAGTGTATATGTGGGTAATCTTGTCCCCATGTAGTGCTGAGGTGTCAGAGGGGGGAGACAGGATGGTGGCAGTAGTGCAGTAGTGGGGGCTGCTGGAGGCAGTGTCTATGTGGGTAATCTTGTCCCCATGCAGCACTGAGGTGTCAGAGGGGGGAGACAGGGTGGGTGGCAGTAGTGCAGTAGTGGGGGCTGCTGGAGGCAGTGTCTATGTGGGTAATCTTGTCCCCATGCAGCGCTGAGGTGTCAGAGGGGGGAGACAGGGTGGGTGGCAGTAGTGCAGTAGTGGGGGCTGCTGGAGGCAGTGTATATGTGGGTAATCTTGTCCCCATGCAGCGCTGAGGTGTCAGAGGGGGGAGACAGGGTGGGTGGAAGTAGCGGGAGCTGCTGGAGGCAGTGTATATGTGGGTATTCTTGTCCCCATGCAGCGCTGAGGTATCAGAGGGGGGAGATAGGGTGGGTGGCAGTAGTGCACTAGCGGGGGCTGCTGGAGGCAGTGTCTATGTGGGTAATCTTGTCCCCATGCAGCACTGAGGTGTCAGAGGGGGGAGACAGGGTGGGTGGCAGTAGTGCAGTAGTGGGGGCTGCTGGAGGCAGTGTCTATGTGGGTAATCTTGTCCCCATGCAGCACTGAGGTGTCAGAGGGGGGAGACAGGGTGGGTGGCAGTAGTGCAGTAGTGGGGGCTGCTGGAGGCAGTGTCTATGTGGGTAATCTTGTCCCCATGCAGCACTGAGGTGTCAGAGGGGGAGACAGGGTGGGTGGCAGTAGTGCAGTAGCGGGGGCTGCTGGTGGCAGTGTCTATGTGGGTAATCTTGTCCCCATGCAGCGCTGAGGTGTCAGAGGGGGGAGACAGGGTGGGTGGCAGTAGTGCAGTAGTGGGGGCTGCTGGAGGCAGTGTCTATGTGGGTAATCTTGTCCCCATGCAGCACTGAGGTGTCAGAGGGGGGAGACAGGGTGGGTGGCAGTAGTGCAGTAGTGGGGGCTGCTGGAGGCAGTGTCTATGTGGGTAATCTTGTCCCCATGCAGCACTGAGGTGTCAGAGGGGGGAGACAGGGTGGGTGGCAGTAGTGCAGTAGTGGGGGCTGCTGGAGGCAGTGTCTATGTGGGTAATCTTGTCCCCATGCAGCACTGAGGTGTCAGAGGGGGGAGACAGGGTGGGTGGCAGTAGTGCAGTAGCGGGGGCTGCTGGAGGCAGTGTATATGTGGGTAATCTTATCCCCATGCAGAGCTGAGGTGTCAGAGGGGGGAGACAGGGTGGGTGGCAGTAGTGCAGTCTGCCAGAGGCAGTGTATATGTGGGTAATCTTGTCCCCATGCAATGCTGAGGTGTCAGAGGGGGGAGACAGGGTGGGTGGCAGTAGTGCAGTAGTGGGGGCTGCTGGAGGCAGTGTCTATGTGGGTAATCTTGTCCCCATGCAGCGCTGAGGTGTCAGAGGGGGGAGACAGGGTGGGTGGCAGTAGTGCAGTAGTGGGGGCTGCTGGAGGCAGTGTATATGTGGGTAATCTTATCCCCATGTAGAGCTGAGGTGTCAGAGGGGGGAGACAGGACGGTGGGGCAGTAGTGCAGTAGCGGGGGCTGCTGGAGGCAGTGTATATGTGGGTAATCTTATCCCCATGCAGAGCTGAGGTGTCAGAGGGGGGAGACAGGACGGTGGGGCAGTAGTGCAGTAGCGGGGGCTGCTGGAGGCAGTGTATATGTGGGTAATCTTATCCCCATGCAGCACTGAGGTGTCAGAGGGGGGAGACAGGGTGGGTGGCAGTAGTGCAGTAGTGGGGGCTGCTGGAGGCAGTGTATATGTGGGTAATCTTGTCCCCATGCAGCACTGAGGTGTCAGAGGGGGGAGACAGGGTGGGTGGCAGTAGTGCAGTAGCGGGGGCTGCTGGAGGCAGTGTATATGTGGGTAATCTTGTCCCCATGCAGTGCTGAGGTGTCAGAGGGGGGAGACAGGGTGGGTGGCAGTAGTGCAGTAGTGGGGGCTGCCAGAGGCAGTGTCTATGTGGGTAATCTTGTCCCCATGCAGCACTGAGGTGTCAGAGGGGGGAGACAGGGTGGGTGGCAGTAGTGCAGTAGTGGGGGCTGCTGGAGGCAGTGTCTATGTGGGTAATCTTGTCCCCATGCAGCGCTGAGGTGTCAGAGGGGGGAGACAGGGTGGGTGGCAGTAGTGCAGTAGTGGGGGCTGCTGGAGGCAGTGTCTATGTGGGTAATCTTGTCCCCATGCAGCGCTGAGGTGTCAGAGGGGGGAGACAGGGTGGGTGGCAGTAGTGCAGTAGCGGGGGCTGCTGGAGGCAGTGTCTATGTGGGTAACCTTGTCCCCATGCAGCACTGAGGTGTCAGAGGGGGGAGACAGGGTGGGTGGCAGTAGTGCAGTAGTGGGGGCTGCTGGAGGCAGTGTCTATGTGGGTAATCTTGTCCCCATGCAGCGCTGAGGTGTCAGAGGGGGGAGACAGGGTGGGTGGCAGTAGTGCAGTAGCGGGGGCTGCTGGAGGCAGTGTATATGTGGGTAATCTTGTCCCCATGTAGAGCTGAGGTGTCAGAGGGGGGAGACAGGACGGTGGGGCAGTAGTGCAGTAGCGGGGGCTGCTGGAGGCAGTGTATATGTGGGTAATCTTATCCCCATGCAGAGCTGAGGTGTCAGAGGGGGGAGACAGGACGGTGGGGCAGTAGTGCAGTAGCGGGGGCTGCTGGAGGCAGTGTCTATGTGGGTAATCTTGTCCCCATGGAGCTCTGAGGTGTCAGAGGGGGGAGACAGGGTGGGTGGCAGTAGTGCAGTAGTGGGGGCTGCTGGAGGCAGTGTATATGTGGGTAATCTTGTCCCCATGCAGCGCTGAGGTGTCAGAGGGGGGAGACAGGGTGGGTGGCAGTAGTGCAGTAGTGGGGGCTGCTGGAGGCAGTGTCTATGTGGGTAATCTTGTCCCCATGCAGCGCTGAGGTGTCAGAGGGGGGAGACAGGGTGGGTGGCAGTAGTGCAGTAGTGGGGGCTGCTGGAGGCAGTGTATATGTGGGTAATCTTATCCCCATGTAGAGCTGAGGTGTCAGAGGGGGGAGACAGGACGGTGGGGCAGTAGTGCAGTAGCGGGGGCTGCTGGAGGCAGTGTATATGTGGGTAATCTTATCCCCATGCAGAGCTGAGGTGTCAGAGGGTGGAGACAGGGTGGGTGGCAGTAGTGCAGTAGTGGGGGCTGCTGGAGGCAGGGTATATGTGGGTAATCTTGTCCCCATGCAGCACTGAGGTGTCAGAGGGGGGAGACAGTGTGGGTGGCAGTAGTGCAGTACTGGGGGCTGCTGGAGGCAGGGTATATGTGGGTAATCTTGTCCCCATGCAGCACTGAGGTGTCAGAGGGGGGAGACAGGGTGGGTGGCAGTAGTGCAGTAGTGGGGGCTGCTGGAGGCAGTGTCTATGTGGGTAATATTGTCCCCATGCAGCGCTGAGGTGTCAGAGGGGGGAGACAGGGTGGGTGGCAGTAGTGCAGTACTGGGGGCTGCTGGAGGCAGTGTATATGTGGGTAATTTTGTTCCCATGCAGCACTGAGGTGTCAGAGGGGGGAGACAGGGTGGGTGGCAGTAGTGCAGTAGCGGGGGCTGCTGGAGGCAGTGTCTATGTGGGTAATCTTGTCCCCATGCAGCACTGAGGTGTCAGAGGGGGGAGACAGGGTGGGTGGCAGTAGTGCAGTAGCGGGGGCTGCCAGTGGCAGTGTCTATGTGGGTAATCTTGTCCCCATGCAGCGCTGAGGTGTCAGAGGGGGGAGACAGGGTGGGTGGCAGTAGTGCAGTAGCGGGGGCTGCCAGTGGCAGTGTCTATGTGGGTAATCTTGTCCCCATGCAGCGCTGAGGTGTCAGAGGGGGGAGACAGGGTGGGTGGCAGTAGTGCAGTAGTGGGGGCTGCTGGAGGCAGTGTATATGTGGGTAATCTTGTCCCCATGCAGTGCTGAGGTGTCAGAGGGGGGAGACAGGGTGGGTGGAAGTAGCGGGGGCTGCTGGAGGCAGTGTCTATGTGGGTAATCTTGTCCCCATGCAGCACTGAGGTGTCAGAGGGGGGAGACAGGGTGGGTGGCAGTAGTGCAGTAGCAGGGGCTGCTGGAGGCAGTGTATATGTGGGTAATCTTGTCCCCATGCAGCACTGAGGTGTCAGAGGGGGAAGACAGGGTGGGTGGCAGTAGTGCAGTAGTGGGGGCTGCTGGAGGCAGTGTATATGTGGGTAATATTGTCCCCATGCAGCACTGAGGTGTCAGAGGGGGGAGACAGGGTGGGTGGCAGTAGTGCAGTAGCGGGGGCTGCTGGAGGCAGTGTATATGTGGGTAATCTTGTCCCCATGCAGCACTGAGGTGTCAGAGGGGGAAGACAGGGTGGGTGGCAGTAGTGCAGTAGCGGGGGCTGCTGGTGGCAGTGTATATATGGGTAATCTTGTCCCCATGCAGCACTGAGGTGTCAGAGGGGGGAGACAGGGTGGGTGGCAGTAGTGCAGTACTGGGGGCTGCTGGTGGCAGTGTCTATGTGGGTAACCTTGTCCCCATGCAGCGCTGAGGTGTCAGAGGGGGAGACAGTGTGGGTGGCAGTAGTGCAGTACTGGGGGCTGCTGGTGGCAGTGTCTATGTGGGTAACCTTGTCCCCATGCAGCGCTGAGGTGTCAGAGGGGGAAGACAGGGTGGGTGGCAGTAGTGCAGTACTGGGGGCTGCTGGTGGCAGTGTCTATGTGGGTAACCTTGTCCCCATGCAGCGCTGAGGTGTCAGAGGGGGAAGACAGGGTGGGTGGCAGTAGTGCAGTACTGGGGGCTGCTGGTGGCAGTGTCTATGTGGGTAACCTTGTCCCCATGCAGCGCTGAGGTGTCAGAGGGGGAAGACAGGGTGGGTGGCAGTAGTGCAGTACTGGGGGCTGCTGGTGGCAGTGTCTATGTGGGTAATCTTGTCCCCATGCAGCGCTGAGGTGTCAGAGGGGGGAGACAGGGTGGAAAGCAGTTGGGCAGTAGCGGGGGCTGTTGGAGGCCGTGTCTATGTGGGTAACCTTGTCCCCATGCAGCGCTGAGGTGTCAGAGGGGGGAGACAGGGTGGGTGGCAGTAGTGCAGTAGTGGGGGCTGCCAGTGGCAGTGTCTATGTGGGTAATCTTGTCCCCATGCAGCACTGAGGTGTCAGAGGGGGGAGACAGGGTGGGTGGCAGTAGTGCAGTAGTGGGGGCTGCTGGAGGCAGTGTATATGTGGGTAATCTTGTCCCCATGCAGCGCTGAGGTGTCAGAGGGGGAGACAGGGTGGGTGGCAGTAGTGCAGTAGTGGGGGCTGCTGGAGGCAGTGTATATGTGGGTAATCTTGTCCCCATGCAGCGCTGAGGTGTCAGAGGGGGGAGACAGGGTGGATGGCAGTAGTGCAGTAGCGGGGGCTGCTGGAGGCAGTGTATATGTGGGTATTCTTGTCCCCATGCAGCACTGAGGTGTCAGAGGGGGGAGACAGGTTGGGTGGCAGTAGTGCAGTAGTGGGGGCTGCTGGAGGCAGTGTATATGTGGGTAATCTTGTCCCCATGCAGCACTGAGGTGTCAGAGGGTGGAGACAGGGTGGGTGGCAGTAGTGCAGTAGTGGGGGCTGCTGGAGGCAGTGTATATGTGGGTAATCTTGTCCCCATGCAGCACTGAGGTGTCAGAGGGTGGAGACAGGGTGGGTGGCAGTAGTGCAGTAGTGGGGGCTGCTGGAGGCAGTGTATATGTGGGTAATCTTGTCCCCATACAGCGCTGAGGTGTCAGAGGGGGGAGACAGGGTGGGTGGCAGTAGTGGGGGCTGCTGGAGGCAGTGTCTATGTGGGTAATATTGTCCCCATGCAGCACTGAGGTGTCAGAGGGGGGAGACAGGGTGGGTGGCAGTAGTGCAGTAGCGGGGGCTGCTGGAGGCAGTGTATATGTGGGTAATCTTGTCCCCATGCAGCACTGAGGTGTCAGAGGGGGGAGACAGGGTGGGTGGCAGTAGTGCAGTACTGGGGGCTGCTGGAGGCAGTGTATATGTGGGTAATCTTGTCCCCATGCAGCACTGAGGTGTCAGAGGGGGGAGACAGGGTGGGTGGCAGTAGTGCAGTAGTGGGGGCTGCTGGAGGCAGTGTCTATGTGGGTAACCTTGTCCCCATGCAGCACTGAGGTGTCAGAGGGGGGAGACAGGGTGGGTGGCAGTAGTGCAGTAGTGGGGGCTGCTGGAGGCAGTGTCTATGTGGGTAATCTTGTCCCCATGCAGCACTGAGGTGTCAGAGGGGGGAGACAGGGTGGGTGGCAGTAGTGCAGTAGTGGGGGCTGCTGGAGGCAGTGTCTATGTGGGTAATCTTGTCCCCATGCAGAGCTGAGGTGTCAGAGGGGGGAGACAGGGTGGGTGGCAGTAGTGCAGTAGCGGGGGCTGCTGGAGGCAGTGTATATGTGGGTAATCTTGTCCCCATGCAGCGCTGAGGTGTCAGAGGGGGAGACAGGGTGGGTGGCAGTAGTGCAGTAGTGGGGGCTGCCAGTGGCAGTGTCTATGTGGGTAATCTTGTCCCCATGCAGCACTGAGGTGTCAGAGGGGGGAGACAGGGTGGGTGGCAGTAGTGCAGTAGCAGGGGCTGCTGGAGGCAGTGTATATGTGGGTAATATTGTCCCCATGCAGCGCTGAGGTGTCAGAGGGGGGAGACAGGGTGGGTGGCAGTAGTGCAGTAGCGGGGGCTGCCAGTGGCAGTGTCTATGTGGGTAATCTTGTCCCCATGCAGCACTGAGGTGTCAGAGGGGGGAGACAGGGTGGGTGGCAGTAGTGCAGTAGTGGGGGCTGCAAGAGGCAGTGTATATGTGGGTAATCTTGTCCCCATGCAGTGCTGAGGTGTCAGAGGGGGGAGACAGGGTGGGTGGCAGTAGTGGGGTCTGCCAGAGGCAGTGTCTATGTGGGTAATCTTGTCCCCATGCAGCACTGAGGTGTCAGAGGGGGGAGACAGGGTGGGTGGCAGTAGTGCAGTAGTGGGGGCTGCAAGAGGCAGTGTATATGTGGGTAATCTTGTCCCATGCAATGCTGAGGTGTCAGAGGGGGGAGACAGGGTGGGTGGCAGTAGTGCAGTAGTGGGGGCTGCAAGAGGCAGTGTATATGTGGGTAATCTTGTCCCATGCAATGCTGAGGTGTCAGAGGGGGGAGACAGGGTGGGTGGCAGTAGTGCAGTAGCGGGGGCTGCCAGTGGCAGTGTCTATGTGGGTAATCTTGTCCCCATGCAGCACTGAGGTGTCAGAGGGGGGAGACAGGGTGGGTGGCAGTAGTGCAGTAGCGGGGGCTGCTGGAGGCAGTGTATATGTGGGTAATCTTGTCCCCATGCAGCACTGAGGTGTCAGAGGGGGGAGACAGGGTAGGTGGCAGTAGTGCAGTACTGGGGGCTGCTGGAGGCAGTGTCTATGTCGGTAATCTTGTCCCCATGCAGCGCTGAGGTGTCAGAGGGGGGAGACAGGGTGGGTGGCAGTAGTGCAGTAGTGGGGGCTGC
This sequence comes from Pseudophryne corroboree, assembly GCF_028390025.1. Lineage (NCBI taxonomy): Eukaryota > Metazoa > Chordata > Amphibia > Anura > Myobatrachidae > Pseudophryne > Pseudophryne corroboree. The sequence continues at coordinate 1,886 of NW_026967588.1, read as the reverse complement.
AAGAGGCAGTGTATATGTGGGTAATCTTGTCCCCATGCAATGCTGAGGTGTCAGAGGGGGGAGACAGGGTGGGTGGCAGTAGTGGGGTCTGCCAGAGGCAGTGTCTATGTGGGTAATCTTGTCCCCATGCAGCACTGAGGTGTCAGAGGGGGGAGACAGGGTGGGTGGCAGTAGTGCAGTAGTGGGGGCTGCTGGTGGCAGTGTTTATTTGGGTAATCTTGTCCCCATGCAGCGCTGAGGTGTCAGAGGGGGGGAGACAGGGTGGGTGGCAGTAGTGCAGTAGTGGGGGCTGCTGGTGGCAGTGTCTATGTGGGTAACCTTGTCCCCATGCAGCGCTGAGGTGTCAGAGGGGGAGACAGGGTGGGTGGCAGTAGTGCAGTACTGGGGGCTGCTGGTGGCAGTGTTTATGTGGGTAACCTTGTCCCCATGCAGCGCTGAGGTGTCAGAGGGGGAGACAGGGTGGGTGGCAGTAGTGCAGTACTGGGGGCTGCTGGTGGCAGTGTTTATGTGGGTAATCTTGTCCCCATGCAGCGCTGAGGTGTCAGAGGGGGGGAGACAGGGTGGGTGGCAGTAGTGCAGTAGTGGGGGCTGCTGGAGGCAGTGTCTATGTGGGTAACCTTGTCCCCATGCAGCGCTGAGGTGTCAGAGGGGGGAGACAGTGTGGGTGGCAGTAGTGCAGTAGTGGGGGCTGCTGGTGGCAGTGTCTATGTGGGTAACCTTGTCCCCATGCAGCGCTGAGGTGTCAGAGGGGGAGACAGGGTGGGTGGCAGTAGTGCAGTACTGGGGGCTGCTGGTGGCAGTGTTTATGTGGGTAATCTTGTCCCCATGCAGCGCTGAGGTGTCAGAGGGGGGGAGACAGGGTGGGTGGCAGTAGTGCAGTAGTGGGGGCTGCTGGAGGCAGTGTATATGTGGGTAATCTTGTCCCCATGCAGCACTGAGGTGTCAGAGGGGGAGACAGGGTGGGTGGCAGTAGTGCAGTAGCGGGGGCTGCTGGAGGCAGTGTATATGTGGGTAATCTTGTCCCCATGCAGCACTGAGGTGTCAGAGGGGGAGACAGGGTGGGTGGCAGTAGTGGGGGCTGCTGGAGGCAGTGTATATGTGGGTATTCTTGTCCCCATGCAGCGCTGAGGTATCAGAGGGGGGAGATAGGGTGGGTGGCAGTAGTGCACTAGCGGGGGCTGCTGGAGGCAGTGTCTATGTGGGTAATCTTGTCCCCATGCAGCACTGAGGTGTCAGAGGGGGGAGACAGGGTGGTGGCAGTAGTGCAGTAGCGGGGGTGCTGGAGGCAGTGTATATGTGGGTAATCTTGTCCCCATGCAGCACTGAGGTGTCAGAGGGGGGAGACAGGGTGGGTGGCAGTAGTGCAGTAGTGGGGGCTGCTGGAGGCAGTGTTTATGTGGGTAATCTTGTCCCCATGCAGCGCTGAGGTGTCAGAGGGGGGAGACAGGGTGGGTGGCAGTAGTGCAGTAGTGGGGGCTGCTGGTGGCAGTGTCTATGTGGGTAATCTTGTCCCCATGCAGCGCTGAGGTGTCAGAGGGGGGAGACAGGGTGGGTGGCAGTAGTGCAGTAGTGGGGGCTGCTGGAGGCAGTGTCTATGTGGGTAATCTTGTCCCCATGCAGCACTGAGGTGTCAGAGGGGGGAGACAGGGTGGGTGGCAGTAGTGCAGTAGTGGGGGCTGCTGGAGGCAGTGTCTATGTGGGTAATCTTGTCCCCATGCAGCGCTGAGGTGTCAGAGGGGGGAGACAGGGTGGGTGGCAGTAGTGCAGTAGTGGGGGCTGCTGGAGGCAGTGTCTATGTGGGTAATCTTGTCCCCATGCAGCACTGAGGTGTCAGAGGGGGGAGACAGGGTGGGTGGCAGTAGTGCAGTAGTGGGGGCTGCTGGTGG